>NC_088340.1:15200000-15502500 GCF_036884655.1 Musa acuminata AAA Group
CTTCATTAAGTACACATATCCATACCTTGAGAAATCATCAGTAAATGTAATGAAGTAGGAGTAACCTCCAATGGCATGAGTTGACATGGGTCCACATACATCACTATGTATGAGTTCCAACAACTCAGTGGCTCTCTCTCCAGTTCCACTAAATGGAGAGTTGGTCAGTTTTCCACGAATGCAAGGCTCACAAGTTGCATATGACACATAGTCGAATGGATCTAGATATCCATCATTTAGCAACTTTTGAATCCTTCTTTCATGGATGTGACCTAGCCTACAATGCCACAGGTATGCACTGTTCAACTCGTCTCGTTTCCTTTTGGACACATTTATATTCATGATATGTGGAGTGGTGTCTAACATAAATAAACCATTATGCAATGTTCCTTTCGTGATGATCTTATCATCTAATAATATCGAACAACCATTGTTCTCAAAAACAAATTTATATCCACTAACTGTTAAACATGAAATGGAGATAATGTTTTTGATAATAGAAGGAACAAAATAACATGCATCTAATGCAATAAAAGCTCCACTAGGCAGATGTAGGGCGACCTCGCCAACAGCTAATACAGCAACTTTTGCTCCATTACCCATCTTGAGGTCCATCTCGCCTCTCTCTAGTCTCCTAGGCCTTGCCAGAACCTGCAACGAATTACATATATGATAAGCACTACCGGTATCTAATACCCATGTGTTATCATAAGAGTCTGACAAATGGAGACTGATCATGAATGTACCTGAAGCTTCATCAAGCTTTTGTTTCGCCCTTTCTGCAAGGTACTCTTTGCAGTTTCTCTTCCAGTGCCCATCTTTACCACAGTGGAAGCACTAGCCTTTGTCCTTTGTTGGGTCTTTCTTAGCAACCTTTGCTTTACCTTGTTTGCCCTTGCCCTTTCCCTTCTTAAGGGACCTTTCTGCTTTCCTTTTCTTTCTGGTCTCACCAGTGTAGAGAACTGGCTTCTCTTTCTTAATAGTACTCTCTGCCTCCCTCAACATATTGAGGAGCTCTGGGAGAGTCACCTCAAGCTTGTTCATATTAAAATTCATTATGAACTGTGAAAAGGAATCTGGTAGGGACTGAAGCACAATATCCACACACAAGTTATCCTCTAGGACCATTCCTAGACCTGTGAGTTTCTCTATCCACTCAATCATCTTTAGGACATGGTTCTGAACCGGTGTCCCCTCAGTCATCCTAGCACGGAAAAGGCTCTTGGATATCTCATATCGTTGAGTCCTTCCCTGTTCCTCAAACAATTTACGGACATGTAGGAGAATGGATCTGGCATCCATCTTTTCATGTTGTCTCTGTAACTCTGGAGTCATAGAGCCCAACATATAGCACTGAGCAAGAGTGGAGTCATCAATGTACTTCACGTAGCGAGCGATCTCATCCTCGCTTGCCCCTTCTTCGGGCGTAGGCATCACTGTATCAAGGACGTACACGATTTTCTCCGCTGTGAGAACAATTCTCAAGTTACGGAGCCAATCCGTATAATTTGGACCAGTGAGGCGGTTGACATCAAGTATGCCACGTAAGGGATTTGAAAGCGACATTTTCTGAAAATAAAGATGTAGCAAAAATGAATAACATGCAGATTTTGCAAGAAATAAACTATCAAGATATGGACTTCTATCTTAATATGCTCCCACTATTTTACTAACGAGTCACACGACACCCTCAGCACGTGAAACGGAAGTCTCCGGCAGACTTCTAGTGGGGATCAGGATCCAATCAGCGTCTTAGTGTAACCTCGAGGGACTCGACCAATCACACTAAGCCTAAAAGGTAGACAACTCTTGCCGATCACAACTCCTTGTGATTCCCGTCCTGTTCGGCCTCCGAATCACCATGGCCTCGAGGGACTCGACCAACCATGATGCTCGGTTAAGTCAACACCTTCGTTACAAGATGAGTCTGATTTGATGATATACCCTCGAGGGACTCGACCAAGCATATCATGCCCTCAGGTCACCGGTGACATCTCTATGTCGTAAGCATGATAGCGAATCGCGATATAGGTGAGTCTCGAGGGACTCGACCAACTCAACCTACACCAGGATTCGGTTCCTACTCATAACGATGGAAGGCCACGTGGGTCAATCTAATTGCCTCACGTTTACCGACTTAATATTATCGAGAGATGTTTCTATGATTTGGTCTCCTAATATGACATGTCACACATATACATATTTAATATATATCTACATCGCATGCAAATATATATACATATCTAGTATGTGTATAAGCAATCACACCAGATGATCATGGACCACAACCTAATATGATTAGGCCCGAGCCAGTAGGCCTAATCACTCACATCAAGATCTATGTGTGCAACGGTGCATCTCCATGCCTTGTGATCGTCCATCTCGTCCTCGTCGGTTCCGTCGATATCTTGATGCATCTCCATGCATGATCGTCCGTCTCGTGGGTCCCGCTATGGCTTCCACGCTCCCGCTGCACCTCCTCATGTGATTACAACTTAATCATAGGCACGCAGGCCCGACAATAAACGAGAAATATAATGGAGGTTCGCAGACCTCAATAATAATAATCACAAGTACACACATCACACGGTCCATGATCATCCGTCCACTCATCATACATCACATGTATAAATAATCATTATCATGTAGGACTACTAGATAATAATAAAAATAATAATCAACTAAACCTTTTAATTAATTAATATTTTCTGAAATCAGGGATATATAGGGAATTTCTCAATTCCTAAGGGTATTTTCGTAATTTGGACAAAAGACAGAAACTGGAATTTCTCAAATTCCGAGGGGCAAAACTGTCTTTTGCGCAGAAAACCCTAATACCCTTTCCCCTTTTCGCTGCTGCCGCCGCCGCCACCCTGCCGGCGGCGGCCTGTGCGGCGTGGCGAGGGCACTGCCCTCGCCTGCAGGCGGCACGCCCGCTGGCGGCGATGCCGCTGCGGGTGGGCGCCCTCTTCGGGCGCCGCTGCCTCCGCAGGCGGTGCTGTCCCGCCGGGCGGCCGCCCCTGTGGGGGGGGTTTCGCCCGCGGGAGCAGCGGCGGCAGGCGTCGCGCGTCGCTGCCCTGCGGCGGCAGGCGCCGCTTCCTTTCGGCGGTAGGCGCCGCTGCCCTGCGGCGCCTCTGCCCGTGGGTTGCCAGCCCCGCCGGCAGCAAGCCTGCTGCAAGCAGGCCGCCGGCCGGCTGCTGCAGGCACAGCGCTTGCGCATGCGCCGGCGCTGTGCTGCCTGGCTGCGGCTGCGGCTGCCGCTGCAGGTGGCTGCAGGCATGCAGATCGAGGGCAGCAACTGTTGTTGCCCTTCCTTGCTTTTGCGTCAACGATTTTGACGTCAAAATTCTTCCTAAATACAATACACGCAGTTCAAAACCAATCATTCGCACGAACAACCTGGCTCTGATACCACTGTTGGGAAATCATGGGAGGGCGACATCATATGCGCAGCGGAAGAACAAGAAAACAAAAATCCCCGATTCCCAAAAAGATGTTCATCGTCGTGCGAAGATTGGTGCGCAAAATCCGCAAAAAACACAAAAACTGCGTATAGAGATTGTGTTACCTAGGGAGATCGTATATCCCTGTTTCCTTGCAGATCCTTAGGAGAGGGTGAAGGAGGTCAAGCGTCCTCCTCTCTAGCGGTGATCCACACAGCAGGGTTGCGACGACGCTCCTCAAAACTCCAGGCCTACTCTGAGGTGGAGAGGGAGAGGAGAATAGGAAGGGCAAGCAAAGACTCTAGCCTATGAGGCTGTGAATCCCTCCTATTTATAGAGATCCCGTGTCAAAACCCTAATGGGTCCTTTCCCTAGTGGGTATTGGATCTGCATCCAATAAGACAAGGGCTCCGTCGGATATCTCATATCCGAACCTCTACTCATCGCAATGCCTACCATATGTGTGTGACCCTCTAGGCCCAATATCGAGCTGGCCGTGAGTCATACCTGTCAGAACTCCTTCTAACTAAGTGAATTATTATCTCTGTAATAATTCACTCGACTCATCGACTACGGAAGTACTAGGCCACTACGCCGTAGTCCCCAGACGATACAGGGGAATCCAATCCATTGGACCTGTCTGTCCTCAGTTACCATGTACCTATAGTCCCTCATCCATCTAATATCCCAGAGACCGTATATCGAGCATGGTGCTGTCAGACCCATACGGTTTCTACTCGAGTCTCGCTCTAATCGGATTCTCCCGGAGAACTCTTTCTCTCTCAACCCGAATGACCCTGGCCAGGGATTTGTCTGAGCAAGAACACATGGGATATTCCTCTCATGATACCGAGAGTGGATGATCCTCTATCGACACTCAATAGCCCTCGTAAGGTCGACTACCACTCCCAATGACCAGCTGTACTAGATCTGGGAACAGCCAAACCTATAAGTCTGGTATCAAAGAGTGGAGCACTCATACAGGACATCCTTGGTGTCTCAAGTCTAAGAACCAGATACACCACTAGGACTACGGAATCGTTGTCTGACAATAAGGCATCATCAACCATCCAGCATTCCGTAAGCGGATCAATCAGTGAACTCATTCTCCAATGAGCACCTGTACTGTATCCCTAGTGTCCCTACACGAGCAGCTATGAGACCAGCTGCATCCATCATATGGACGGGTATACAGCACACCAGTCTATCCGGTTATCACGATGTCCCTCTCGAGTAACCTATGACCGGGATTATTTAGGATATGTGTTTAAAGGTGAATCGATCTCATTATCGTGATCTCATCATGATCTGATTCCCATTGCACAAATCCAAGGACATCACAATATATATGCATTTATGCAATAGTTATAAAGTGATATATGCCAAAATATAATAAGCAAAAAGATTCTGTATCAAGTCACACGTGCCATCACTCACGTGATTGGCTTGCTGGGCACTTATGACTAGCAGAGGTGATCGCCCCTTTCTGCCAGAGGTGGTTGCACCTCTCTGCCAGAGGTGGTTGCACCTCTCTGCCAGAGCTCGAAGACTGAGCTTAGGCTGTGCATCTCCTGGCCAGAGAGGTTGTACTTCTCTTCCAGAGCTCGAAGACTGAGCTTGGTGATTGCATCACCAGGCAGAGCTCGAAACTTGAGCTCAGGCGGTGCTACCGCTTGACAGAGGAGGTTGCACCGCCCAGTCTCGCTTGGAGACTGAGCCCTGGGCGGTTGCACCGCCTGGCTGGAGCGGTTGCACCTCCCAGTCTCGCTGGGAGACTTAGCCTGGGCGGTGCTACCTCCAACCCTGGCGGTGGCACCTCTTTCACTATTCCAGCTCACTTGGTTTGGCTCCAAACTTGGTCCAAACCAGTCCGAACTTGGGCCTAATTGGCCCCTACTTGGGTTATAGGATTAACACCTAATCCTAACCCTAATTAACGTGCTAACTATGAATTTAAAGACATTTTCTAAGCTTTTACAAAGTCCGCAAGTCAAGACTTCTTTTGGCGAGCTTCCGGCAAACTTCCGGCGGTCTTCCGATGAACTCTCGGAAACCATTCTGCGGACTCCCGGCAAGCTCCTAGACTTCACGATTTGTTCTTAGCGAGTTCCAACGAGCTTCTTCGGCAAGCTCCGATCTTTCTCGGCGAGCTCCGCGAACTCCCAACGAATCTTCGGACTTCCGTCGAACTCTCGAACTCGCAACAAATCCTTCGCGCTTGACTCCGACACTTTGTTTCGCTTTATGTCTTCATCGTTATCATAGTTAATCCTGCACAATTAAAACAAAACTTCGATCGAGACAATTAATCCTAAGCAATTAACCAAGTTGTCCGGCATGTCATTGGTCCCTCGACGCTTCGTCTGATTCTTCGGCGCATCGTCCTCTCCTGCGGCCTATTGCCCAATCGGCCAGTTGACTCCGCAACTCCGATATCCTTGGCACAATACCCGCTCTTCTTGGCCCGATGCCCGAGTCCACGGCCCGAAGCCTTCTGTCGATACGTCGACCGATCCACCGGCCCGACGTCCAATCTTCTGACATGTTCCTCCGGCACAACATGATTTTCGTGCTTTAATTGTCTCATCCTGATCAAAGCATCCTGCGTCACTCAAAACGCAGATTAAATCATAAACATATATCAAGTAGTTTCATCATCAAAATACGAGATTCAACAGAATTCTCTTTGGTTCCCGATGCTGGCGGTGCCACCGCCTGTCAATGTCTGACACTGACAGTGGACTGGCGGTGCCACCGCCCAGCCAAGCGGTGCCACTGCTTGGATCTTGGGTGCTGGGCGGTGCCACCGCCAGACCCTTCGGTTCACTAGTTGGGCTTTAAATTTAGCCCAAACCAAGTCTAATTTTGGGCCCAATTGGCCCCTAACCAGGATATAGGATTATCTTTTAATCCTAATCCTAATTAATGCGTTAACTACAAATTTAAAGACATTTCCTAAGCTATTACAAAGTTCGTAAGTCAAGACTTCTTCCAGCGAGCTTTCGGCAAACTTTCGACGGTCTTCCGATAAACTCTCGGAAACCATTCTGCGGACTCCCGGCAAGCTCCTAGACTTCACGATTTGATCTTGGCGAGTTCCAACGAGCTTCTTCGACAAGCTCCGATCTTTCTCAGTGAGCTCAGCGAATTCCAATGAACTTTCCGACGAGCTTCTGAAAAACCCTTCGGCAAGCTCCCTTACTCATTCTCGGCTAGTTCCGGCAGCATTCCCGATGAACCTTCGGGCTTCCGTCGAACTCTCGAACTTGCAACAAATCCTTCGTGCTTGACTTCGACACTTTGTTTTGCTTTATGTCTTCATTGTTATCGTAGTTAATCCTGCACACACAAGCCAAAACTCTACTCCGATCTAGACAATTATTACAACGCGAATTGATATTATGTTGCTCGGCACGTCATTGGTTGGCGCTTCGTCCGATTCTTCAACGCATCGTCCTCTCTTGTGGCTTATTGCCCAATCGGCGGTTGACCTCCATAACCCCGTTATCCTTGGTGTAATCCCACTCTCCTTGGCCCGATGCCCGACGTCCGAAGCCTTCTACCGTCCAATATCCTGACGTGATCTCCTCCGGCGCAACGTCAATTCCTCTTGCATCAACTGTCTAATCCTGATCGAGTAGACCTGCATCACTCAAAATGTAGTTAAACATCTAAACACAATCAATTAGTTTCATCATCAAAATTTCAGATTCAACAACTTAAAGATTAATTTTTGACTCTTTTACTTTACTAGTGCTTTCGTGAGGTACTTCGAGTGTATGCCAAATATCAAAAGTCGTTTCACAAATGGACACTTGATTGAACTCATTTTTATCCAAAGCATAAAACAAAGTGTTAGGATCGGAGCGGCACTAAGAGGGGGGGGTGAATTAGTGCAGCGGATTAAAACGTCGGTTTTGACAAATCTTTTGTACGATAAAAATCGAACTCGGAAGTGCTTAATTTGAAAGTGTATTCGTAAAGTTGTGCAGCAAAGGTAATAAGGAAATAAAGCATGTAAGAAGGTTTGCAGTAATGTAAATAGCAATAATGAAATGCAAACCAGAGATCACGCCGATTTTAAAGTGGTTCGGTCAAATGACCTACATCCACTTGCGAGGCCCTCTTCGATGAGGCTCCCACCTTCCACTAGCAAATCTCTTGAAGGGGAAGGGCAAATACCTCTCTTATAACTCTTTACAAGCGGTTCACACTCTTACAAATTTTCAGTAAGAAAGAAGGAGGTGAACACTCTAGCAAATTGAAAACAAGACTTGCTACGACTTTTCTAAGACCTTTCTCTCAATCAATTGCTTCTGAAAAAGTTGTTATCTCAGTTGAGATTTGAGGGGTATTTATAGGCCTCAAGAGGATTCAAATTTGGGCTCCAAAATTTGAATTCTCTTTGGTTCCCGATGCTGCCAGTGCCACCGCCCAGCCAAGCGGTGCCACCGCCTAGCTCTCGGGTGTTGGGCGGTTGCGACCGCCCAGTCTGACGGTGCCACCGCTAGACCCTTCGGTTCACTGGTCGGGCTTTAAATTTAGCCCAAACCAAGTCTAATTTTGGGCCCAGTTGGCCCCCAACCAAGATATAGGATTATCTCTTAATCCTAATCCTAATTACATGTGAACTACATAACTAAACACATCCTAAGCAAGTTTTCAACCGCGAACATCGAGTCTTGTTCCGCCGAGCTTTCCGACGAACTTCTTCCGACGGACTCCCAGCAAGCTCCCGATCTTGTGATGACTTTAACGAGTAGCCGAGCCTTCTCGGTGATTTTCGTGAACCTCCGACGATCTCTTCGGCGAAGTTCCGAAAATTCCGACAGGTTCCAGATTTCTTCTCGGTTGGTTCCGGCAGCATCTCCGACGATTCTTCGGTCTCTTAAACGTCCATCGAACTTGACTCTGGTATTCTTGCTTTATGTTTTCTGGTTATCGTAGTTAATCCTGCACACTTAACTCAATAATATGGATTAGATCAATTAACCCATCAATTGATTTTATCATCAAAATATGAGATTCAACAATCTCCCCTTTTTTTATGATGACAATCAATTGATGACGGAGGTAAACGTAACTCCCCTTATCTATATGCCATATTATGAGAAGATAAAAACACTTGAATTCCATCCCATTGAATTCAAGTATAAACCAATAAGTTCTAACCATAGAACTTATCATTATTCTCATTAAGCAATAGTAAATATGAAACTTCGATGAAAATCATTTTCAAGTCAAATGATAAGGGACTATTTTCACTATGATAGGAGATAAAGATTTTCAACATGATGATATAGATGTAAGGCATGCTTTCAATATAATCAATCAATCTTGCGATATTCTCAAGGATTTTGCAAGGTATATAAGATATTTGTATTATATAAGCTCTTGTAATTCATATAAGTCATGTTATCGATGCGCATAAGATATTTTCATTAAGTCATGCTATCGAAATGGTATAAGTCATCACTTAGTTATCACTTCTCCCCCTTTGTCATCAACAAAAAGGGAATGAGACTTGAAGCACATAATTTGTGATTATAACATCAGGAATTCAGCATTGATCATACAAAAATTCATCATTCATCCATTTTATCAAATCTCTTCTTTCTATAAATAACAAAAATTGTAGGTGTACAAAGAAGAGATTGTGATTAAAAAAAATTTGTAGTAGTAACTCCAATAAGTCAAGATCATAATTCGAATACAAACTCATTCAAATTCAAATCGTCAACTTGAAACTCATAATCAAGCCATCAAAATCAATTTCGAGATTCACAAAATATCATAAAATCATTAATCTTGATCAAATGGGAGTGGTGTTTGACTCAAGATAGGATGAGGTAATTTAACGTGTCATTTAGAATCGAAAGAGAAGGATCAAATTCACCAAGGAATGGAGAGAGGATGAAAAACTTTACGGAAAATCCATTCAAACAAGTTTATTCTTAGGGACAATTTAACATACCTAATTCCCTTCTAATGAATTCAAATTGGTCTTCATTCAAAGCTTTTGTAAATATATCTGCTAATTGATGCTTTGTGACAATGAATTCTAGAACAACATTATTGTTAAGGACATGATCGCGTATGAAATGATGCCTAACGTCGATGTGCTTAGTTCTAGAGTGCTGAATTTGATTTTTAGTAAGACATATGGCACTAGTATTATCACATTTTACGGGAACGTTTTTAAAGTGAATTCCATAGTCTTCTAATGTATTTTTCATCCAAACAACTTGTGCACAGCATGCACTTGCAGCAATGTATTCGGCTTCCGCCGTAGATAGTGCAATTGAATTTTGTTTCTTAGAAGTCCAAGAAATAAGTGCATCTCCTAAAAATTGGCATGTTCCGGATGTACTTTTCTATCTATCCTACATCCGCCAAAATCGGCATCTGCATAAGCTATTAAATCAAATTTTTCAGATTTTGGATACCACAATCCTAGATTTGGAGTTCCTTTAAGATACCTAAATATTCTTTTAACACTCTTAAGATGAGATAATTTAGGATTAGATTGAAACCTAGTGCAAAGTCCTACACTAAACATAATATCCGGTCTAGTCGTAGTGAGGTAGAGTAGACTACCTATCATTCCCCTATATGTTTTTTGATCGAAATTTTCACTATTTTCATCCATATCTAACTTAGTAGCAGTACTCATAGGGGTGTTTATTGCTTTTGAATTATCCATGTTAAATCATTTTAATAATTCTAATGTATATTTAGATTGGTTAAGAAATATACCATCACTAAGTTGTTTGATTTGTAATCCTAAAAAGAAAGTTAATTCACCCATTAAACTCATTTCAAATTCATGACTCATACATTTGGCAAATGATTCACATAGTGATTCATCCGAAGAGCCAAAAATAATATCGTCAACATAAATTTGCACAATAAGAAAATTATTTTTAAAATATTTGATAAACAATGTAGTATCAACCTTGCCTTTTGTAAAATTATTTAAAATAAGAAAGGAACTAAACCTTTCATACCAAGCTCTAGGAGCTTGTTTCAAGCCATAGAGAGCCTTAGTCAATTTGAATACATGATTAGGAAGAAGAGAATTTTCAAATCCGGGAGGTTGTTCGACATATACTTCTTCGGAAATAAAACCATTCAAGAAGGCACTTTTGACATCCATTTGAAACAGTTTAAAATTATTACTACTAGCATAGGCAAGGAGCATTCTAATAGCTTCTAATCTTGCCACAGGAGTGAAGGTTTCTTCGTAGTCGATACATTCTTCTTGGTTGAAACCTTTGGCCACTAATCTAGCCTTGTTTCTAACCACGATACCATTTTTGTCTTGCTTATTTCTAAAGACCCATTTAGTACCAATGACTAAATGGTCACTGGGTCTAGGAACAAGCTTCCATACCTTATTCCTCTCAAATTGATTTAATTCCTCTTGCATTGCAATAACCCAAAAATTATCTTTTAAGGCCTCGACAATGCATTTAGGTTCGATTTGAGAAGGCGGTGTTAGCACAAAAATTCTTGAAAGAGGAACGAGTTTGAACCCCTTTTGATGTTTCTCCTATAATTAGCTCCTTTGGATGAGCATCTATATACTTCCATTCCTTGGGTAAGGAAATTTCTGAAGAAGGTGCATCGAAGTTGCTATTTTGAGGAGGGGGTTCTTTAAGTTCAAATTATCAAAACCAAGATCATCATCAAAATCATTTTTCTTTAAATCAGAAACTTCATTAAAAACTGCATGAATAGATTCTTCTATTACTAAGGTTCTTTTGTTAAAAACCTGAAAAGCCTTAGAAACGGAAGAGTAAGAAAGATGCCTTCATCGGATTTAGCATCAAATTTTTCTAAGGCATCCCTTTCATTCAAAATAAAGCATTTACAACCGAAAACTTTAAAATAGGAAATATTTGGTTTTTTGTTGTTCCATAATTCATAGGGAGTTTTTGATAGGGATGGTCTTATTAGGACCCTATTCATGATGTAGCAAGCCGTATTTATGGCTTCGGCCCAAAAATACTTGGGTAGACTATGTTCATTTAACATCGTTCTTGTCATTTCTTGTAAGTTTCTATTTTTTCTTTCAACTACTCCATTTTGTTGGGGATTCCTCGGAGTGGAGAAGTTGTGATTGTATCCATTAACTTCACAAAAATTTTGAAAGTCACAGTTTTGAAATTCGCCACCGTGATCACTCCAAATTGATGAAATCATAAAACCTTTTTCATTTTGAGTGAGTTTACAAAATTTAGAGAAACACTTGAAACAATTGTAATGGTCAAGAAATAGGTCCAAGTGTATCTAGTATAGTCATCCACAATTACAAACACATATTTGCTTCCTCCTAGACTTGTCGTGTCAATTGGTCCAAATAAGTCCAAATGAATCAATTGTAATGGTCTAGTGGTACTAATTTGAGTTTTTGGTTTGAAACTAGTTTTTATTTGTTTACCTAGTTGACATGCATCGCATACTTTGTCCTTAATAAACTTTATATTTGGAATTCCTCGCACTAATTCTCTAGATGAGATCTTAGATATTAATTTCATGCTTGCATGGCCTAGTCTCCTATGCCAAAGCCAAGCATCATCATTTAAAGTGGAGAAGCAAATTTCATTACTTAGTTCATCAAGGTTGATGGTGTAGACATTATTTTGTTTTAATGCAATCATAGTTATGTTATGGTTTGGTTTTTCAATAATACACACATTTGATTCAAATCTAACGATATAACCTTTATCGCATAATTGACTAACACTCAAGAGATTATGTTTTAATCCATCAACTAGTAAGATATCATCAATAGAGATTGGTTGTTATCTCCGAAGGTGACGTACCCTTCTTCTTTGCTAGTGAGCATAGAGAAATGAGATGGATCTCCAGTCATATGTCTTGAGCATCCACTATCTAGATACCATCTCTTGCTCCTAGCTTGTGATGGTGTATGTTTCTACAAGAAGGGATTATTTTTAGGTACCCATTTCCTTTTGGGTGCCTTAAAAACTGATTTAACTTGTTCATCATATTGCATAGAATTGATCATGGTTCCTTTAGGAACCCAAATTAGTTTGTTCGAACTAATTTTCTTGAATGGATATTTATAAGTTTTATGTCCATATTTGCAACAAAAGTTGCAATTACTTTGGTGCCGAACATGTAAGACAGGGCCTTTAATGAATGTGGTTGGATTTTGGTGAGGACTTCTCACAAATCCGATTCCACTTCTTTTAGGAACGTGACCCTTATTTGTAAGGATCATGTTCAAAGACTTACTACCAACCTCAAATTTCTTCAAGGTGTCCTTAAGTAGCAAGTTCTCCTTTTGGAGAGTTTCTAAATCATGGCATTTTATACAAGAAGCTAAACTATCATGATATTCAGTCTTTAATTTATCGACATCACAAGTGAGACTATCATGCTCCTTTTTTAGCAATTTGTATTTTCTACTAATTATCTTACATTCATCAAATAACTCATGGAAGGTATTTAATAATTCATGATAAGGTAAATCTGCATCAATTAACTCTGTTACCTCTTCTTCGATGGCCATTAGGGCGTAATGAGTAACTTGCTCAGTGTTGGACTCCTCTTCTTCGAACGCACTTAAATCATCCCACGTTGCCTTGAGCGCCATCTTCTTTGATGTTCTCTTTTTGGCTTGAGGACAATCGTTCTTGTAGTGTCCCGGTTTTTTGCACTCATAGCAAATCACTTGGTCCTTCTTGTGTTCAAATTTATTTTTTGTATTATTTTTTAATTTGTTTTTTCTTAAATATTTTTTAAATTTTTGAGTCAAAAGTGCAATGTCATTGTCACTGTCCTCATCACTTGATGTTCCTTTCAAATGATCTTCTTGTGATGTGAGTGTCATATCCTTCCTGTTCTTTGGAAGGGGGTTCTCGAGCTCGTCATGAGCTTAACATGTCATTTCGTAGGTCATTAGAGACCCAATAAGTTCTTCAAGAGGGAATGTTTTAAGGTCTTTGGCCTCTTGAATGGTCGTAACTTTTGGATCCCAACTTTTAGGGAGGGATCTTAAGTTTTTAGTTACTAGTTCAAAGTTAGTAAAATCTTTACCAAGAGCTTTGAGTCCATTGATGACATTCGTGAACTGGGTGTACATGTCTCCGATAGACTCACTTGGTTTCATTCGGAAGAGTTCGTAAGAGTGCACAAGGATGTTGATTTTGGACTCTTTCACTCGGCTAGTGCCTTCATGAGTGACCTCAAGAGTTCTCCAAATATCAAAAGCCGAATCACAAATTGAAACATAATTAAATTCATTTTTGTCTAGTGCACAAAACAAGGCATTCATAGCCTTTGCGTTTAAAGTAAAAACCTTCTTCTCTGATTCATTCCATTCGCTCAATGGAAGAGAAGATTTTTGAAATCCGTTTTCGACAATAGTCCAAAGCTCGAAATCCATGGAAATGAGGAAGATCCTTATACGAGTCTTCCAATAAGTATAATTCGACCCATTAAACATGGGTGGACGTGTGATAGAATGACCCTCATGTATGCCGGAGTAAGCCATCTCTCTTGGGTATCAAACCAAATATGAGAGTGAGCCTTGCTCTGATACCAATTGTTAGGATCGGAGCGGCACTAAGAGGGGGGGTGAATTAGTGCAGCGGATTAAAACGTCGGTTTTGACAAATCTTTCGTACGATAAAAATCGAACTCGGAAGTGCTTAACTTGAAAGCGTATTCATAAAGTTGTGCAACAAAGGTAATGAGGAAATATAGCACGTAAGAATGTTTGTAGTAATGTAAATAGCAATAATGAAATGCAAACCAGAGATCACGCCGATTTTAAAGTGGTTCGGTCAAATGACCTACATCCACTTGCGAGGCCCTCTTCGATGAGGCTCCCACCTTCCACTAGCAAATCTCTTGAAGGGGAAGGGCAAATACCCCTCTTACAACTCTTTACAAGCGGTTCACACTCTTACAAATTTTCAGTAAGAAAGAAGGAGGTGAACACTCTAGCAAATTGAAAACAAGACTTGCTATGACTTTTCTAAGACCTTTCTCTTAATCAATTGCTTCTCAAAAAGTTGTTATCTCAGGTGAGATTTAAGGGGTATTTATAGGCCTCAAGAGGATTCAAATTTGGGCTCCAAAATTTGAATTCTCTTTGGTTCCCGATGCTGGCGGTGCCACCGCCTGTCAGTGTCTGACATTGATAGTGGACTGGCGGTGCCACCGCACAGCCAAGCGGTGCCACCGCTTGGCTCTGGGGTGCTGGGTGATGCCACCGCCGAGCCAGGCGGTGCCACCGCCTGGCTCTCGGGTGCTGGGTGGTGCAACCGCCCAGTCTGGCGGTGCCACCGCCAGACCCTTCGGTTCACTGTGGTCGGGTTTTAAATTTAGCCCAAACCAAGTCTAATTTTGGGCCCAGTTGGCCCCTAACCAGGATATAGGATTATCTCTTAATCCTAATCCTAATTACATGTGAACTACATAACTAAAAACATCCTAAGCAAGTTTTCAACCGCGAACGTCGAGTCTTATTCCGGCGAGCTTTCCGACGAACTTCTTCCGACGAACTCCCAGCAAGCTCCCGATCTTGTGATGACTTTAACGAGTAGCCGAGCCTTCTCGGTGATCTCCGCGAACCTCCGACGATCTCTTCGGCAAACTTCCAAAAATTCCGACAGGTTCCCGATTTCTTCTCGATTGGTTCCTGCAGCATCTCCGACGATTCTTCGGTCTCTTAAACGTCCATCGAACTTGACTCTGGTATTCTTGCTTTATATTTTTTGGTTATCATAGTTAATCCTGCACACTTAACTCAATAATATGGATTAGATCAATTAACCCATCAATTGATTTTATCATCAAAATCTGAGATTCAATAGTTCCCTCAAAATTTCATCTTCTTGTAATTGAATTTGCTCTTGCTGTGATTTGAGTTGCTCTTGTTGTGATTTGATCTAATGTAATTCTGCCATAACGAGATCTTCAGAAGATGAAGCAGGAGCTGATTCTGAAGGTGCTGCACCAAAGGGACTAGGAGGAAGAGATTCATTTCCCCTAAAAATTGGTGTTTCGGGGTGTTCTACTGGTGGGGGAACTGGATCAGTCCTTCTAGGTTGCCTAACCCGAATACCATTGCTAAAAGTGCACATAAGTCTTTTGAGCAGGTTTCTGTTGATAGTGGTAAATCGATCAACCTGAATTAATTCTTTATCGGGTGAGACACAAATATTATGGGCAAGTATTAATCGAGTGACTAACCCCTCATATGGTAACATTCTGTCTTTAGCTATTATGTCCTACATATGTTGCCAGATTAAGTATCCAAAATAATTATGTTGGCCGGTCATTATCCAATACATAGTGCTTAGCTTTATTTGACTAATTTCATCATGATGAAATTGTTTGGGAAATAGTATGCTAGTCATGATGTAATGAAGAAATTTAGAGTTAAAGGGCAATAAGTGCTCGCAACTTTTGGAAATTATGCCTAGGTTTAGATTTGCAAAAATAGTTTCTAAGGCTTCGGAGTAGGTTGCTCCTATTGCATTAATATCCCATTTATTTCTAAAATAACAGCTCCTATCCTTTTCGGTAATTCCAATTAATTTGCATATAGTGCTATCAAAGATTTGAATTTATGTTCCTAAGAGGTAGGTAGTTAAGCTATCATTGTCCACACATAAGTTTGAGTAAAATAACTTAACTAACCTAGGATAAATTGGTTTATTGATTTGTAGGATAGGTAAGACATCTAAATATGCAAACCATCTAATGGGTTCTAGGTTTCCAAGTTCATCTAGATCAACATGTTTACCCTTATGTATTGTTCTTGTTTCGAAATTAAGAAACCTAAGAGTTATTTCATTAGATCTAAAAAGGTTTTGGTCATAGGAATCTCCTTCTATCCTCTTCCCTTTAGTTCTTGATGATCTCTTAGGAGCCATATCTAATCAAGATGATAGATCAAGAAAAAACTGTAAAGGGTAGGCCAAATAATAAGAGGAAAAAAGAAAGATTTCAGATTTTACCTTATGGAGATTTCCTTAGGAGGTAGAGAGTTTGATCCAACAAGAATCCCTCTCTTAGGCTTCTAGAGGTTAGAATGAGGGTGAGAGAGGTTTAGAGGGTTCTAGGGAGGGTTCTCACGGGTTGGGGGCAGTTTCACCGCCGACCCTAACTCATTTACTTATATGAGGATTCTCGGGCGGTGCCACCGCCAATCTAAGCGGTGCCACTGCTTGGGGATCGTGTGCCCAAGCAGTGCTACCATCGGTTCTGGCGGTGCCACCGCTAGCATGCCAAAAAAAAAATTTCTTTCCCTCTATTTTTTTTTTTCCAGAGGTGTTTGGTTCAAGATAGGATAGGGTCTTGGATTGTTTTTAAAGATGTCATTTGGAATCGAAAAACAAAGAAGAAGTCAAATCCACGAAAATCGAAAAGAGGATGAAAAATTTTGGAAAATACATACAATCAAGCTCATTCACAAGGACAATTTAACATGTCTAGTTCCCTTCTAATAAAGTCAAATTGATCTTCATTTAAGGCTTTTGTAAAAATGTCTACTAATTGATACTTTATATCAATAAACTCTAGAATAACATTATTGTTAAGGACATGAACGCATATAAAATGATGCCTAATGTCGATATGCTTAGTTCTAGAGTGTTGAATTGGATTTTTGGTAAGACAAATGGCACTTGTATTATCACATTTTATAGGAATGCTCTTCAAGTAAATTCCATAGTCTTCCAATGTATTCTTCATCCAAACAACTTGTGCATAGCATGCACTTGCAGCTATGTATTCGGCTTCAACCATAGATAGTGCAATCGAATTTTGTTTCTTGGAAGTCCAAGAAACAAGTGCATGCCCTAAAACTTGGCATGTTCCGGATGTGTTTTTTCTATCTATCCTGCATCTGCTAAAATCGACATCTGCATAAGCTATTAAATCGAATTTATCAAATTTCGGATACCACAATCCTAAATTGGGAGTTCCTTTAAGATATCTAAAAATTCTTTTAACACTTTTAAGATGAGATAATTTAGGATTAGATTGAAACCTAGTGCAAAGTCCTACACTAAATATGATATCCGGTCTAGTCGCAGTGAGGTAAAGTAGACTACCTATCATTCCCCTATATATTTTTTTATCAAATTTTTCACCATTTTCATCCATATCTAACTTAGTGGAAGTACTCATAGGAGTGTTTATCACTTTTGAACCATCCATGTTAAGTCATTTTAACAATTCTAATGTATATTTAGATTGATTAAGAAATATACCATCACTAAGTTGTTTAATTTACAATCCTAAAAAGAAGGTTAATTCACCCATTAGGCTCATTTCAAATTCATGACTCATACACATGGCAAATGATTCACATAGTGATTCATCCGAAGAACCAAAAATAATATCGTCGACATAAATTTGCACAATAAGAAAATTATTTTCAAGGTGTTTGATAAATAATGTAGTATCAACCTTGCTTTTGGTAAAATTATTTAAAATAAGAAAGGAACTAAGCCTTTCATACCAAGCTTTAGGAGCTTGTTTCAAGCCATAGAGAGCCTTAGTCAATTTGAATACATGATTAGGAAGAAGACAATTTTCAAATCTAGGAGGTTGTTCAACATACACTTCTTCAAAAATAAAACCATTCAAGAAAGTACTTTAAACATTCATTTGAAATAGTTTAAAATTATTACTACTAGTATAGGCAAGGAGCATCCTAATAGCTTCTAATCTTGTCACAGGAGCGAAGGCTTCTTCATAGTCGATACCTTCTTCTTGGTTGAAACCTTTGGTCACTAGTCTAGCCTTGTTTCTAACCATGATACCGTATTCATCTTGCTTGTTTCTAAAGACCCATTTAGTACCAATGACTAAATGGTCACTAGGTCTAGGAACAAGCTTCCATACCTCATTCCTCTCAAATTGGTTCTATTCCTCTTACATTGCAAAAACCCATGAATCATTTTTCAAGGCTTTGTCAATGCATTTAGATTCAATTTGAGAAAGGAAGGCGGTGTTAGCACAAAAATTCTTGAAGGAAGAATGAGTTTGAACCCCTTTTGATGTATTTTCTATAATTTGCTCCTTTAGATGAGCATCTACATACTTCCATTCCTTGGGTAAGGAAATTTTGGAAGAAGATGCATCCAAGTTGCTATTTTGAGAAGGGGTTCATTTAAATTCAAATTATCAAAACCGAGATCATCATCAAAATTATTTTATTAACTTTGAAATTTCATTAAAAACTACATGAATAGACTCTTCTATAACTAAGGTTCTTTTGTTAAAAACATGAAAAGCCTTAGAAACATAAGAGTAACCAAGAAAGATACCTTCATCGGATTTGGCATCAAATTTTCCTAAGACATCTTTTTCATTCAAAATAAAGCATTTGCAACCGAAAACTTTAAAATAAGAAACATTTGGTTTTTTGTTATTCCATAATTCATAAGGAGTTTTTGATAGAGCTGGTCTTATTAGAACCCTATTCATGACGTAGCAAGCCGTATTAATGGCTTCGGCCCAAAAATACTTAGGTAGACTATGTTCATTCAACATGGTTCTTGCCATTTCTTGTATATTTCTATTTTTCTTTCAACTATCCTATTTTGTTGAGGATTTCTCGGAGTGGAGAAGTTGTGGTTATATCCATTAGATTCACAAAAACTTTAGAAGTCACGGTTTTGAAATTCGCCACCGTGATCACTCCGAATTGATGAAATCATGAAGCCTTTTTCGTTTTGAGTAAGTTTACAAAATTTAGAGAAACATTTGAAATAATCACTTTTGTGAGCCAAGAAATAGGTCCAAGTATATCTACTATAGTCATCGACAATTACGAAGGCATATTTGCTTCCTCCTAGACTCATTGTGTCAATTAGTCCAAATAAGTCCAAATAGATCAATTGTAATGGTCTAGTGATACTAATTTGATTTTTTGGTTTGAAACTAGTTTTTATTTGTTTACCTAGTTGACACGCATCACATACTCTGTTCTTAACAAACTTCATATTAGGAATCCCTCGTACTAACTCTCTAGATGAGATCTTAGCTATTAGTTTCATATTTGCATGGCCTAATCGCCTATGTCAAAGCCAAGCATCATCATTTAAAGCGGAGAAGCACATTTCATTACTCAGTTCGTCAAGGTTGATGGTGTAGACATTATTTTATTTTAAAGTAATCATTGACATGTTATTATTTGGTTTTTCAATAATGCACACATTAGATTCAAATCTAATGATGTAACCTTTATCGCACAATTGACTAATACTTAAGAGATTATGTTTTAATTCATCAATTAGCAATACATCATCAATTGAAAATTTTAATTTGTTACCTATGGTTCCCTTGTCAATGATTTTGCCTTTGTTGTTGTCTTCGAAGGTGACATACCCTTCTTCTTTGCTAGTGAGCATAGAGAAATGAGATGGATCTCCAGTCATGTATCTTGAGCATCCACTATCAAGACACCATCTCTTGCTCCTAGCTTGTGGGTTTGTCTATAAAAGAGGATGGTTTTTAGGTACCCATTTAATTTTGGGTGCCTCAAAAATTGATCTACCAATTTTGTTATTCATCATTGAACTATTTATAGTTCCTTTAGGAACCCATATCAACTTATGTGAACTAATTTTCCTAAATGGACATTTGTAAGCAACATATCCGAATTTACAACAAAAGTTATATTTCAAACGAGGTGAAACATGTAATATGGGTCCTTTAATGAAAGTGATAGGATTTTGGTGAGATCCTCTCACAAAACCAATTCTACTTCTATTTACGACGTGACCCTTGTTTGCAATGATCATGTCCAATCCCTTGCTACCGACCTTAAACTTGTTTAAGGTTTCTTTAAGTAGTAAATTTTTATTTTGTATTACTTCTAAGTGTTCACACTTAGAGCATGGAGGAGTTTGAAGACTATCAAGCTTATTTTGTAGTAAGACATGCTCTTTCTTTAATAGATTAAACTTTTTATTAATAGTTCTACACTCATCAAATAATTCATCAAAAGCGATAGAAAGTTCATCGAAAGATAAATCTTCATTAATTAAATCACATACCTCTTCTCCTAAAGCAATTAGCATGAAGTTTGCCTCCTCTTTGTTGCTAGCTTCTTCACTTTTGGAATAACTTGAATCGTCCCAAGTCGCTTGTAAAGCTTTCTTCTTCTTCGGTTGCTTCTTCTTGGCTTGGGGGCATTCATTTTTGAAGTGCCCTGGTTTCTTACATTCGTAGCATATTACTTGGTCCTTTTTATGTTCAAGTTTATTTTTAGTATTATTTTTAAATTTATTCTTTCTTATAATTTTTTTAAATTTTTGAGTTAAAAGTGCAATGTCATCGTCACTATCCTCATCACTTGATGTTCCTTTCAAGTGGTCTTCTTGTGATGTAAGTGTCATATCCTTCCTGTTCTTTGGAAGGGGGTTCTCAAGCTCTTCATGAGCATGACACGTCATTTCGTAGGTCATTAGAGACCCAATAAGTTCTTCAAGAGGAAATATTTTAAGGTCCTTGGCCTCTTGAATGGTCGTAACTTTTGGATCCCAACTCTTTGGAATGGATCTTAAAATTTTAATTACTAATTCAAAGTTAGAAAAACTTTTACCAAGAGCTTTGAGTCCATTGATGACATCCCTAAAACGGGTGTACATGTCTCCGATGGACTCACTTGGTTTCATTCGAAAAAGTTTGTAAGAGTGCACAAGATGTTGATTTTGGATTCTTTCACTCGGCTAGTGCCTTCATGAGTGACCTCAAGAGTTCTCCAAATATCAAAAGCCGAATCACAAATTGAAATGTGATTAAATTTATTCTTGTCTAATGCATAAAACAAGGCATTCATAGCCTTTGCGTTTAAAGCAAAAACCTTCGTCTCTGATTCATTCCATTCGCTCATCTGAAGAGAAGATTTTTGAAATCCATTTTCGACAATAGTCCAAAGCTCGAAATCCATGGAAATGAGGAAGATCCTCATTCGAGTTTTCCAATACATGTAATCCGACCCATTAAACATAGGTGGACATGTAATGGAATGACCCTCATGCATGCTAGAGTAAGTCATCTCTCTTGGGTATTAAACCAAATATGAGAGTGAGCCTAACTCTGATACCAATTGTTAGGATCGGAGTGGCACTAAGAGGGGGGGGTGAATTAGTGCAGCGGATTGAAACTTGTAAGTTTGAAATCGATTTCATAAATGTGTAGAGATTTCGATTCGACGAATGATGACTTAGTAAAAATAGCTCGAGTAAAGGAAGGAGATGAAAACCAAAAGTTTGCTGCTAAGTAAATAAATGTTTCAGAAAGTTAAACACTCACACATTCAAGGAACACCGTAATTTAAAATGGTTCGATCAAATGACCTACATCCACTTGCGAATCCTTCTTCGATGAGGCTCCCAACTTCTACTAGCAAATCACTTTGAAGGGGAAGGACCAAATACCTCTTTTACAACCTTTTTACAAGTGGTTCACACTCTTACATATTTTTCAAAGAGAAAGAGGGAGGTGAACACTTAAGCTATTGAAAACAAGACTTGCTAAAGACATTGCTAAGGCTTTATCTCAATCTCTAACTTCTCAAAGGTTGTATTCTCTACTGAGAATTGAGGGGTATTTATAGACCACAAGAGGATTTAAATTTGGGCTCCAAATTTTGAATTCCTCTTAGATTCCCGGAGCTGGCGGTGCCACCGCTTGTCGATGGCGGTGCCACCGCCCGATCTTTCGGGTGCTGGACGATGCCACCGCCCGGTCCAGCAGTACCACCACCCGATCCTTCGGGTTCTGGGCGATGCCACCGCCTAGTCTGGGTGGTACCACCGCCCGATCCTTCGGACTCTCGACGGATTCTCGAACACCCATCGAACTTGACTCCGGCAGACTTGCTTTATGTCTTCAAGCTATCATAGTTAATCCTACACACTTAACTCAATAATATGGATTAGATCAATTAACTCATCAATTGATTTCATCATCAAAATTCGAGATTCAACACATCCAATTAACTCATCTTATATTAGTAGATCTCTATCTAATAATCTCTTATTGGACCTCATCCATAAGATCCAATAATTCAAGAGCTTATTGGATATCCAATAAGATAGGGGCTCCGACAGATATCTCATATCTGAACCTCTATTCATCGCAATGCGTATCATATGTGTATGACCCTCTAGGCCCAATATCGAGCTAGTCGTGAGTCATACCTGTTAGAACTCCTTTTGGCTTAGTGAATTAATATCTCCATAATAATTTACTCGACTCATAGACTGCGGACGTACTAGGCCACTACGTTGTAGTCCCCAAACGATATAGGGAAATCCAATCCATTGGACCTGTCTATCCTCAATTACCGTGTACCTATAGCCCCTCATTCATCTAATATCCTAGAGACCGTATACCTGGTATGGTACTGTTAGACCCATATGGTTTCTACTCGAGTCTCGCTCTAATCAGATTCTCCTGAAGAACTCTTTCTCTCTCAATCCGAACGATCCTAACAAGGGATTTGTTTGAGCAAGAATACATGGGATATTCCTCTCATGACACCGAGAGTGGATGATCCTCTATCGACACTCAATAGTCCTTGTAAAGTTAGCTGCCACTCCTGATGACCGGCTGTACTAGATCTGAAACTTTCAAACCTATAAGTCCGGTATTAAAGATGGAGTACTCATACAGGACATTCTTAGTATGTCAAGTCTAAGGACCAAGTACATCATTGGGATAACAAAATTGCTATCTGATAATAAGGTATGATTAACCATCTAGCATTCCGTGAGTAAATCAATTAGTGAACTCATTCTCCAATGAGCACCTGCACTATATCCCTAATGTCCCCACACGAGCAGCTATGAGACCAGCCACCTCCATCATATGTATGAGTATACAGTATACTAGTCTGTCCAATTATCTCGATATCCCTCTCGAGTAACCTATGACTAGGATTATTTAGGATATATGTTTAAAGACGAATCAGTCTCATTATCGTAATCTCATCATGATCCGATTCTTATTGTATAGATTCATGGACATCATAATATATTCATGCAATAAGCAATATAAAGTGATAAAATGCCAAATAATAATAATAAGTAAAAAGACTACGTGTCAAGTCACATGTATCAACACTCACGTGATTGGCCTGCAGGGCACCTATGAATAGCAATTGTGGCAGAGGAGCATCTCGGGACATGTTAGCCATTTTATCATGGTAGAGGAGCATCTTGGGTAGTCTCGGTCGCATTGTTGTCGTAGAAGAGCGCTTCAAGTCGTACCGATTATATTGTCATTGTATAAGAGTATCTCTGGCCATGTTGGCTACATTGTGAGTTAGGAGCGAAGCACCCTCACTAGAGCGCCCATTGAGCGGGTCAATGGGCTGATACTCTTGCGACATGAGCCCTTCTTTTAGCACCCAAATGATAAAAATAATATAAACGATGTCCAAATCAATTTGACTCGGTTCAAGCCAATGTGTGCAAGAGGTTTGAGGTAGCCTATGGATTGGCTTAGATGCTCCTTTTAAGGGCGAAGGTGTACTCGAACATGTACTCTGCGATGGACCTTGATAAATACTAAGATCGGTTGAGTTTCTTGACTCGATCCCTCCAATGCTCAAGTAAATTACTGATAAGGGTGGAGTAATCCTAATGAATGATCACAAACCTCGATTTATATGGTATGATAGGCATTTTAGAGTAGATTGAACCCTGTCGTCATATGTCAAGCCCTTGTTAGTCACTAATATCTTAGTGTAGGCTCTAGTTAGACAGGAAAGTTTTTAGATCTCTTCATCGATTGTTTGTCATCATAAAAAATAAATAAATAAATAAAGATCATTGAATCTTATTATATTTTGATGAGAAAAATAAATTGATGAATTTAATCTACTAACCCTTGTCTTAAGATAAGTAATACCGGTACTCTAACCAAACCAAGGGAGAGAACCGAGAGATTGGAATGTTAAGTCAGAAAACCGAACATTGATTCGAGAGATTGATTAATTTATAGGTTTGGTTGTCGAGTCACATGATGGCACTCAAATGATGCTTTTAGATTTGGCAGAAGCCTTGTTCGGAATCCAAAACCTAAAACACACAGCCGGCTAACATATTCAGTAGCTATATTTTTTGAAGTCATTAGCTATTAAGAATTGGATACTTGTTTCAATCAATACCCTCCTCTGGACTCCAAGGCAAAAAAATCATACCCACTATGTAACCACTTTTAGCTTCATGAGTTACTACTACAAACCATCTTGCGAGAAATTATGCAAAAAGGAAGCTGTAATGACAGAGATTATGCAGAACTGATCAAAAAGAGGAGGAAAGGACAGAATGGTCATTCTATTCACTCAATTGGTGGTGTCATACATCAACACTGCTTGCAATGTCAAACTTATTCACCTGTCTTTTTTCATCACCAAAACTCTGGATTCTATCTCCTCTCTTTGGTTACATATCCAAAAAGGAGAAAGAATGGGAGAACACAATAGCAAACAAATTCAGAAAATATTTCTCTTGCGGAACAAGGCATCATATTTGTTTTAACTTTCTACAACTCTTCAAGACCATATCAATGGCTCCTTGAAGATAAAGATACTGCATCAGTTTTCTTCCTGTTTGACTTGTTTCCAGAAGTATGCTCTTTTACTGGATCCATTTGCATGGCTTGTTTCAAGCACTCGACGACTTGGCTCATTGATGGACGCTCCTTAGGATTCTTGACGAGGCAACTGTTGGCCAGCTTAGCTATTTTGCGTGCAGCTTCGAGAGAATACTCGCTTCTCAATCTCGGATCCATGATCATGGTAAACTTCCTGGCTTCTACAGGGAATTGCCTCACCCAATCCAAAAGTTTCTGTTCATTTGTTGGTCGATTTCTATCCAACGAATGCCTGCCTGTAAGGATTTCATAGAGAACCACCCCAAAACTCCAAACATCACTCTTAATTGTGAGATGCCCCGTCTCTATGTAGTCTGGAGCTGCATACCCATATGTTCCTACTACCTGTCAACTCCATTAAATAACAAAAGCATGAATTCTACTCGGATACCACTTTTAACAAAGCAAAATTGTTATCGAGAATTTGCATTATGGAATATATCATAGCAATTGAATTGACGTAAGCAGTTGCACCGGCCAACTAGAGCCAGTGTCAAAAGGCGGAAATCAGAAATTGTGTCAGTCAGTATCCATGGAGGTCAACGTTTATACCACAAGAATCTAGTTTTCGGATGAATTACTCAGATCTTGGTAATTGTGATGCTGTAAAATCTAGAATAAACTATGCCAATAACTATTATATACTAAAAAGAAAACGACAGATAGATCGACGAGAATATATCATAGCATTTGTATTGATCTAAGCAATTCACTTTGATGAGAAAAGCATGAATTCTACTCTGTTGTAATAAAGGCATGTGTTATAACAAAACAAAAAATGTTATAAGAGTGTGCATTATGCAATGTATCATAGCAATTGTGCGCCGGCCAAGTAGAGCCTGACCAAGAGACTGAACGCAGATGGTGATTATGACACTATATCTGGAATAAGCTATGTCCTAATTGTTTCATAATAAAAAGGAAAAAAAGATAGATTGGAAAGAACATATCATAGCAATTATATTGGCATAAACAGCCATGCCAGCCACATAGAGTCCATGCCAAAGACTGAAAACTAGAGACTGTGGCAGTTGAGGCTCATGTTTAGACCTAAACAGCTAGTTGTCAGATGAATTACTAAGGTCTTAATAACTATAACACAGTAAAATCTAGAATAAGCTATGTTCTAACAATATGTCTGAAGTTCTATGTAATTGGAGTAGTAAGGCAGATAATTGAGTAGTGTATGCAATGTAGGCATACCGCTGTCGTAACATGAGTGTGCCCAGCTGTAGGTCCTTCTCTTGCTAAGCCAAAGTCCGACAGTTTTGGATTGAACTCCTTGTCCAATAACACATTTGATGCTTTAAAATCGCGATATATAACCTGCCAAAATAGGTGGAATATAACTAGAAGCTCGAAATCAGTAATCCATAATTACATTTCTCGAAAAGCAAACGCAAAATGAATTAGGCAAGCGGTAATAAGAATGCAGAGAAGAAGTTTGAGCACAGCAACAATAACAATTTTCATTGTCTTTACTAATTACCTCAAGAAAGTAACTATATCATGTCATACCTTATGTATTAGAATTTTAAATGTAATTTACTAAGTTAACCATGAATTTAGGCATACTTTCTTGATACTTTCTTTTCCTAAAAGGAGATATATCAATGAACTATGAAATGGCTTTATGAGATTTAACTGATTGTCTCGATCATGAAATATCATTGAGAAATAGGAATCCGTGTTATCAAAGAATTTCCTGCAATTATTTTATTATTGAATGAATCAATCATTCACTTTGATTTTTTTTTTAAATGATAAAATCTGATTTCAATTGCAAAATATACAAAGTAATTGTCACCATTACTATCCCTAACCAAAAAGGTGTCATCGGATATTGAAATCCAGATATACTTTTCTTTCCCTTGGGGTTACTAAGTAGAATGGAGATGCATATAGAATGAAATCTAGCTGGTTAAACTATCCCAGTTGAATCTATATCTGATACGGATTGCAACATATTTATGTGTTTTCAGAAGTCAAAAACTTACAGGACACCAAATTTCAGACCAAAGAATAAACTGAAAGTGGAACCATCACTTGTTGGCACCTCTTATTGATCAGGGCAGTGGTTGTTCATCCAAGGACTCGGATATGAAAAAACAAATTACCTAATACATTACATTCGAATCAAAATCAAACCAACAAACTATACAATCATTTGCTAGGACTAGCTGAAAAGAAAACAAAAGGTTTGAAATAAAAGGTATGGATCACAACCATAAGCTGTAGTTTATGTTATTCTCAAAGCTAATTGCTGTTTAAAATAGCAACAAAATTGGATACATTTGTATATCAGGATGAGAGCAGGAAACAAGGGATGAAAGTAGCAAATATTCTAAAAGGGTTAGGAAAAACCTGCACATCTAACCCCTCATGCAAATATGCCAATCCTTGTGCCACACCCAAAGCTATGTGGAGTCTCAAATTCCAGGGAAGCGCAGGATAAGCCCTGTTAAATAGATGATCTTCCAAACTCTTGTTAGGCATAAATTCATACACCAATAATCTCTCAATCCCTCTTTCACCATCTTTGGCACAATATCCAAGAAGTTTCACAAGATTTTGGTGCTCAACAACTCCAAGAAATTGTACTTCTACTAACCATTGCTTGTGACCCTAAGTGGCAAAAAAATGTTAACAATGGTTGATCATTCAAGGAAGCAAAGACATCTAAAAATATGTCGATGTTTGAAAATTGTAAGAAAAAAAGATAACTAATAGACAAGATTTATTGCAAATCAGGATTAGATAGATGACAATAATGGCATTTCCCAAGTTTAATAGATGCAATGTTAATGATCCAACATGTATCAACAAATATTGATAATCAGCAGTGTAACTCTCTCCCTTAAATCTTCAAAGAGAGATTCCAAACAGGCATAATGTATTATATGACAGATGCCACACATAGGGCACATGATAATTAGATTGCTTTATCTTTTGTAAATAATGACAGGATGGTATAATCTATCATTATCCTAGGACTTTCAGATGGATGAGTTGATTTGTTTATCTTTGGTTCTTTCAAATCTCTTCTTGTAAGCTTCAAATCTCTTCTTATAAGCTTATATAAGGAAATCAATGAGATATCTTTTAGTATGTGTTTCATCTCATCTTTTTTTATTCTTCGCAGTTAACGATGAGTTCTTATACAAAGTAATTAATATTAATTAAATGACAATGGAAACTCTGCTACAATGCAACATGTTTAAGAATAAGAAAAAGTATAGAAGGTTTTGGGGAAGAAATTGAAGGTGATTTCAGGTGTAATGTTCTATGCTCAAAGTCAATAATTAGAAAACAAAAAGAAAAAAGAAAAATCAAGATCACAGTTTAAATTGTATACAATCTATAGATTGGTTTAGTATGGTCCATTAACTATTAGTTAAAACAAACATCAAAGCCTGTATAACCAGCCTAACTGATTGGTTTTGTCCTATTACTTGCCAATTCCATGCATCATCAATTCCAGGAGTTCAGTATCAGTGTGTGAAGCTGGGAATTCATACAACCATATGTCAACAATCATACGACCTCCAAATTCAGTCATGAAAAGCTTGTTCTTTATTTTATGCAACGTGCCATGAATCTAATAGGATCCAGTGCCTAAGTTGTAAAACTTATTAGGATCCGATATCAACCAATTGTTGCTCGACTATTTTGACAAAGTCAGCAAAGCCAGCTATCTTAGCTGGGATCTGCAACTATATGATTCAAATGGCATTGCCAAAGCTAGAATAAATGAAGAAACTGAGACAGATGCCCTAATAGAATTATTAACAGAACATCAGACAAGTAATTTAAATGCTTCCTTTAAAAACTAAGCGAAACACATGGGCTTGTAATCTGTAGGATGTCATGTAGCAGTGCAGATTCCATCGTGTACTGGGAATCATGTTAAAGAGCCAATAGATCTGATGCTGCAATTTACTTGGATATAAGAAGAGAAATATGCAGACCAAATACCCTTACTACTGCTTGGATAATGATGAGAAAGAAGGACAGCAGAAAACTCTCCTCTTCACTTAAAATCCATCTACTATCCGAGAGAGAAAATATTAGGTTAGAGAAATTCCATCTTTCTCTTTTCCCCTGCTTTTGCCTTTCAATCTCGGCCCCCTCCAGACAAGGTGTCAAGTTTTGCCGTGCAATTCGATATCTAATATCGCATTGCAGCTCTCAGTAACATCATACATACACTATTGATTTTGACTGCTATTCTCTTAAATGGATTTCCTGGTATACCAATCTATGCAATTCGAAGCTGCATTAGAACACAAGTATCGTTGCTAGCATTCGTCACAGACATATATTACGTATACCTGCAGTCCTCTCTGGTTCAGCTTCTTGATCGCCACCAGCGTCCGGCCCTCTTCTCCATCGGGAGGTATGATGTAGCCCTTGTAGACGCCCCCAAACCCACCTTCCCCAATCTTGTTCATCCTGCTGAAGTTATCGGTAGCCGCCCTCAGCTCGTCGTACTCGAAGACGCGCAGGTTGTGAGCCCTCTCCTCGTACAACGCTGGGATGCTCCTCTGGGAAGCCGAAGGCCCCGTGGACCTGCTTGGGTTCTGCTTCCCGGCGGCCGACCCATCCGACCGGCTCGCGCTGCTGCTGCTCAAGGCAGTCACGGCCGGACCGCTGTTCCTCTCCTGCGCGCCCTTCGCCTTCTTCCGAAACCAGCCAAAACATGCCATATCTTGGAGCTCAGTTCAAGATTGCTGCTTGGGCTTCCAACCAAGTAGCGATGACGACGACAAAGCCATACGTGCGCGTACAGGCGGATCAAAAGAAGTAGGATCGGCAACACACGAGAAGAAGACAGATCGGGAGCAGTCCACGACAAATACCAGCTAGTTTCAGGCGAGTTGTACGTGAGAAGGGAGGCCACGACCTGCGGTTCGCGTTGCGTGTGCTGCCACCTCTCCCTTGTCCGTCTGACGGATATATAAGAATGGTAGCCTGAAAGTGCTTACAGACAGTAATTACGACTCCCTATTCCATCTCTTTCGACAGGTGTTTTTTTCTCTCTCTTCTTCGGTGTTGAGTGCTTTGTTTGACCAGTTTCCGGTGGTCATTGCGGTGAGGGAGAGAAGAGCTGCTCAGTGCAGAGAAAAAGAAAAAGTAGATGACAACTTTGGTGATCCTCTGATGTTTGATTTGGTCATGAAAGAGTCAAGATTGCAGGCAGGGCTGATGTGGTGTGGGGGGATTGGGTGATTTGAGAGAGACGAAGTTTGACAGTGGGCGGTGGCATTTATTAGATGAGGTGTGAATTTGCATGGCGGAAGAAGACATTAAGGTAGTGGCTTCATGAGTTCGTTGGGTGTGGAGAGGCCACCGAGGGAAAAGTGTTACAGTCTCTCATGATTTCTATTAGTATAATTATTGAAACCTAAAAGAGGGATCGAACAGAAAAAGATGTGTCAAAAATCCATCGAACAAAATTTAAATACTTTTTTAAAAAGATGATATAAAAAAATAATTTTGAAGGTATCAACTAATTAACCGACTAAGATATTAAACGATAATAATTTTTAATATGAAAATTAAATCATGTTTTTTTTAATATAAATATAAAAAGTAAGTCTCATCATGACTTGGAATGAAAAATACATGTATGTATTTGGTGTAAGACATGTTTGTATAACTGGAATTTTGATCAAAAGGAAATATTTGTCTAAGACTTTGAATTTCTGATTTTAACAAATAAATAATCTTATTGTAAAAAAATTGTATAAAGATAGATCCTTTGTTCAAAAGTCTTTTATGCGTGTGAATCCCAACTTGGTGGTTTCTAACATTCAAAGAGAGAGAGAGAGAGAGAGAGAGAGAGAGAGAGAGAGGTCGGGTGGGGGTGTGTTACCGTCACCAACAACTTTTTGACTTTTGAGCAAAGAGACAGACTGTCATTTATGAGCATTATTAATTAGCCTACCTTACCACCATAATTCACTTGCTTGTGTTGGATAAGCAACAGCCCTTTCCTGTGCATGTGGAGGAAGGACAACATGCAACTTTAATCTTATTGAGAATTTTAGGATTTATGAGATTGTAAAATATTAATGAATTAAGTAAGAATTGAAAGTTTTGTGACGTCTCTACTATTATTATCTTTTTCTATGAATTATATTTTCCAACATAGATCCATACAACTCAAAATTACGAACGCCACTGCATTAGCTAATCTTACACGAGGATGTGACTTGACTGCCTCCTCCTTTCCACACTAGTCAATCGACTAATGAGTACATTAATTAAAGACATTAAATCAACAGTACTTTGACTTTGACTTGCTCGGTGGTTGGTCAGTCAGTCCACCAACAGGACTTTTTGTTGCCATGCATAAACTTTTAGGTTGCGGATTTGCTTGCCAAACTTGGACCAATAATTGATATCCATGCATTTATTTAGACTATAAAAAAAAAGATCAAGTTTGAAGAATATTTATAATAATAATAATAACATCTTAATATTCCAACTTACTTTGTTTTTCTATGTAGAATTTACTACTCGATCTCATTGGAGAAATAGGCAAAAAAAATACAATTAAACATTGTTTTCTTTCGATTAATGAAAATTTCAAGGTGTACTCTTGGAGCATTCTGTAGGTGATTAGGTTCAACTGATGGATAACAACATTATGCAAATTGATCTCCATAATTAATCCATCTTGTTTGTTGCGAAAGGATTGAAAACTGATGTATCAGTCGTAACATCATTATTGAACCAAGTGATCTACTTGTTTTAATATTTATTATAGAGAGAGAAAGATATATATATATATATATATATATATATATATATATATATATATATATATATATATATATATATATATATATATATATATATATCTTGTATGTTGATCATCATCACATCTGTCATCGACTCAATACTAAATTATGATACTTTTAAGACTAAATTATGATATCACAAAACGGTGGTCTCTCTATGCTTGGAAGGATAAGAATATATAACAAGGATTATTTTGTTTCAAAAGACAAAGGAGTCGATTCTAATTGGTGCAATTCTACTTTGATGGAGACCTTTGGTAGGCCAAGCAATAAACAATGGTCTTCGCTCGAGCTTTTCTTCAAGTCCATGAATGATTATAATATTCTTCTGTGATCCTTCAGGCAGGGTATCCAACACCTTTTTCGATCATTAGTGTCTTTCACTCGATGCCCTGTTCCCGGTCCGCTATGAGAATTAACAACCTTTCCAGTCTCATTTCAAACATTGGTTTTATTTTCCTCGCAGCCTTTGTCTTGAGGTATCAGATCTTCCATCAAGTTGACCTCACTCATGAGCTCCACAGATCAGCTTTGTGACTAATTTATGAGCTCACATATCCACATCCTTCTAGATTGTGATGCAGACTTCATAATTTAATATGCTCATAACTTTCTCCTCTCAGATCGTGATGCAGAATGCAAAACCAACTTGAATTAAACCGGCAAGTCACTGAGCGAACATCATCTTCATTACATGTTCTTAATGGCCAACTGCACAGACAGATATCTCACGAAACAATCAAGAATTTGTACACCTAGAATTGCTGCAGTGGCAGTGTCCCACAAGGATACAGAAAATCCGGAAAATGAAGCAAGCAGAAGAAGACCACAACAAAATTCCCCAAGTGTTGACTGACTGTCACTGTGATACATTGCAATGATACTGCATTGGTGACCTGAGTGAGTTACACACATGACTGTAACATGTTGATGATGTGAAGAGGCCTCGTGCTGCGTATTTAGGTGAAGGATGTGGCCACAGAAGAGGTGGTGACGAGGCCAGATAGCAATCCAACAAGCACTGCACTATTGTAAGTGCTAGGCTCGGTCTGCATGGAGTTGTTACGGCTATCGATGAATGAATCGTTCTTAAATGGCCCACCCACAAGTCCTCCTGTGGCAACATTTGGATTTGGCGCAATCGACGTGAGCCACTTGAAGCCTTTACAGCCAGTGTCGAGGTTGGCAGGAATCGATGCCCCCCTGTGGTGAACCTGTTGAGGATAGCTGCTTCCATATCCTACTAGATAACTTAGCTTCATTGGGTTGTTGCCCAAGATATAATCAGCCTGAAAACAAAAGTCAACAGTCGAGGATGATCGATTTGCCTGATGTAATAAGAGTCTGTGATGAGCTTACAGCATCATTGTGACCCAAAAAATGGGATGTGGATTTTCTCTCTATTAGCAACCGACACATAAAGGAGCCACTATGAAAATCATAATTCCAAGTCATAATCACTAGCCACCAAGCTTGTGCATTTACGAATGAGAAAATGGAATCTGCAAAATTACCTGGGATGTAGCAAAGTTGCGGAGATCGGTAGGAGTAAAAGATTTTCCACTGCACCGGATTTCTGGTGTTCGGGAAGTGAGCATGTAGTCACTGTAAACTACAGCCAAGAATGAAGCAGCAACAGGATGCTGAAGAGCATTCCACTCATCTATCCATACCAATCCACCTGCAGTATCATAATCATAAATCTGCATTACGTAACATTTCACTCTATCCATATTATTCCAATCTTTTGATATTTTTTGTTCATGACTTCAAAATCAACCTTAATCATCACAGGGAAGCTGACAGAAGAAGCACAAAATATTTGTATCCAGAAGGTGCACAGTGACTGCTTTATTTAAGATCTCAATATATAGAGCACATCTCAATAAAGGTAATGATCCATTATGCAAGATGCAGAAGGAAAATGATTTATTTAGGATGGAGATAAAACTGAACCAGCAAAGTCAAATTGAATGGGAAAGCAAATTTATAGCAGTTAACCACAATTTCTGAACAATAATGTTGATTTATACCATCTGTTCTACTGGAAGTGGCCGTTGGGGAATCTGGTAACAAGCCACACATGACAGCTTCGGCTGTTTTTCTGTACAATCGCAGACCCTTCATCTCTGCATTTGAGGATTGGGATGAACCAAAGAAATTTACTCTGGACAAAAGAACCTGCATGAAAAGTTGCAAATAATTTTAATAATGTGATAATCACTAGGTCCTCTCTAAATAGCTACTCCCAGTATGATAACAACAAAAGCAAAATGAATATCTTTCCAAAATTCTATTGTTTACAAGAGTGTTATACATAGTGGTCAAAATCACATCATAACAACGGAAACCACAGAATTTTTTTACAATACATCAATTTTAGGATATAAAAAAGACACTTCACTAAGCAGAGTAAAAATAGGGACTAATCTGCTAGACTGCATGAAAAGGACTTCCATGATGATGGGAAAAATAAATCTGTTAATACTTAAACCAGTAGCAAGTAGGATTTGTCTCAACACATATGCAGATATTAACCTGAGTTCCAGCACGTTTGTCATCCCAGCTGAACCATGTTGGTCTACCCCAGTCGGCAAAAGCATTCCCATTTTGCACTGTAACATAACTTAGATATGTTTGATCTCCAGTGGCATGATAAAGCCAGCTAGCTGCCCACAAGAGTTCATCACCATAGCCAGTAGAGTTGTAGTACTTCTGGACTTGGGGAAAGCTGACACTGTAGGAACCTCTATAGCTATCAGCAAAAGTAAATAACTTCTCGGCATGCTGAAGGAGCAAATCTGAATAGGTGACATTTCTAGTTTTGAAAACCAGGGAAGCTGCAGCCATAGCTGCAGCTGTTTCGGCAGCCACATCCGTTCCAGGGATACTTTTGTTAACCTGTGTAAGAGGCCTCTTCTCTATCATTGTTTCTGGCCTTTCCCAACATTTGTGGTCTATATCAGGATCTCCCACCTATCAGCCAGAGACAAATTTCCATTGCCGCATGTATTATAGTGCTAAACAAAGGAAAAAACACTGGAACTTTCAATTGCAAGGAAAAGAAGATGGGAATTAACAGCAGAGATCTGGATTTTGCACACATTTACATTAGATACAGGTGATATAATGCCATCAAGGGTATGGATCTTGTTCCTACTCATTAACTAGGTTTCCATTGAACTTCTTGTGATCACATATCAACAATCAGATACTAAATGAAAACCAGAATATTCTATGAAAATTTTTAAATTCCTTTTTTTTGTTTGCACGTAATTATCAAACATTACCTAGTCTGCATATAAGAAATCAGAAAATCTAGTAGCCAAATAGAAGAACAGCATCAGTTGATTGATCAAATTACAATCTGAAGTCAGAACACGTCATTTGCAACTGTGTTACTTTACTAGCAAAGCCACAATGAAGGCATGGTAAAAAGTTCATAGTGCACCGTGCTTCCTTCTTATACTGAATCCTCTTAATCTAGTTAATCTTCTACATCTCTAAAACAACAGAAAACATCTTGAAGCACAAACACAACAATGAGAAATGTTCCAAGAGAAGCACAAAGCAAACCTTCAGATTGGGTGCCACAATTGAAAATGGAAAACAAGTAATAACAGGGTGTGGGAGTTCTCATTACCTGCACATATAGCACATTGTCAGACGGATGGGCATTGATAAAATAATCAGTGATCCACTTGAGAGCATCTAAAGCTGACTCCAGCAGTTTCACAGCAGACATTTGATCCCCGTATTCAAGAATTGACCATGACAACACCGTTGCCGTATAAGCCATGGGAAAACCAAACTTCATGTGATCCCCTGAATCATACATTCCCTTTGATAAGTCCAATCCTGCCTCTTTTCCATCATCCAAAGCCGAATCTCCTCTCCAAGAGAACTTGTTATTAACCAACTTACCCGCTGCAGGCAATCAACTAACATAAACAAGGATATACAAAGTCCACGAGGAAAAAAAAAAAAACCTAAGATAAATTTGATCTTTAAAGCATTTCCAATTCGACCTTTCTGTAAAAATGCACAATTTTACATAATTAAGTAAACAAAAGAAAAAGGCTAATTTTGAGATCTGGAGATCTATAACACCAAAAAAAGATACTAATATTGAGCCTACATTTGAGATGGAGAGAGCATACATTTTTGCAATTGGAAGAATTGCAAAGCCACGGCGAGCGCACTAGCATACTTGTGATCGATGGCCCCTGGCGGCCCGGGAACTGGAAGCGCCTTTCGGTGGTGCGTCTGCTTGATCGTGAGCACGACTGCGGCGACGACAAGCACCGCCACCACCGCCACGATCAGCCATCCTGTGCACCCCTTGGTGTACTTAGACGCCCCCATTCTCCAATCCCCTGCCTTAACCGGTGGTACCGACTCTTCACCTGGTGAAATCTAGGCCTCAGATGTCGCGGGCAGTGCGGAGAAATGCAACAAGTAGGTCACGGAGAGGGGGTGTTTAGGGTTCCAGAGATTTCGATTCGGTTGAGGGGGCCAAGGTTTGTAGTGTGTTCAGATCTAGAGATCGAGAGGAGGATCTGGGAAAGGGCGTTCGAGTCTGTGCAAGAGAGACGGGAGTCCACTTCAGACACTCACACACGCACACTCACAGACACACACACACACACACTCTCTCTCTCTCTCTCTCTCTCTCACGGCATTTGGACCCGAAAACTCCTCTTGTCGGTCGATGACAAGGGAGTGGGCCAACAGACGAGAACTGGAATTGGCTGCCTGGGGGGTGCAACTATTTAACCTCGGGTCCCACTTAAAGATCTTACGTGTTGGCCATTCGACCGACAAAAACGCTGATGGTGTTTGTATGAAAGGGGAATCCCGATTTCCTGGTGGCGGGAGGTGGGGAATCCCCGTCCGGTTCTGTGGCGCCGCCGCAAACCCGTATCCCCTGCCGCCAGTTGTCGCGCTACCGGCAAATATCCGGTCCCACATGCCCGGCTTACTCGGACGGCGGTTCGTGACAAGTTGGGGCCCTCGGGAACCGCGACAATCGAAAGGAGGGTAGACCAACCGGTAAGCTTAAAGAGGTATGAACCTATTTCGACATATATCCTCTCCCCTAATGGGCTCACGAAATTACCAACACCTTAATTTTCTAAGCGATCCTATCCTTGGGTCACAAATGACAAAAGAGTTACGAACGCAGGATGTGACGGAACAACCAGCTCATATTAGATATCTTATGTGGATGGTGAGATGTCATCGTCTGGTGGACAGTCAATCAAGGATTGTTGACTAAATTACAGAAAGTTTAGATTTTAGAGACTAATCCGTTGATACAAATAAATGATGAGATTAATATGCAAAACCCAAAAAATTTTGGATTGTAAATAATATTTTATTTCCGTTAATTGGTCTGTAAGCAGAATAATATTAACACTTAAATTGATACTAATATATCGCTTAAAAATATGAGAAATCAAATAATTGATAAAAGTTAACTTAATAACGATCGCTATTAGTAGTAAATAGCTTTAGCTTATGGGGGTGGTTTAAAGATCTTGAGGAATATATATATATATATATATATATATATATATATATATATATATATATATATGTAAAATATAATATTTGAAGGGGCAGATATTGTATTTCGATGCTATCAAAGGATATAGATGTGAAACTACTGATTCTTCGTTTTTATTCCAATTACTATTTGCTAAAGGTATTCAGGTGACTTCCTCGGCCTTCGTCGCGGAACTGAGCCCATTGGAAAGCCCCGCCGAAGAAGAGAATTTAGGGAAAGCGAAGCTAATACGGGTCCAATAGAAGGGAGCAGGGGCTGCAATCTTTCACCGTTGCAACCTGGTAATTTACGATTTTGATCTCAAATTCCGAACAGATTCTTTATTTCTTACCCGTCGATCCATCTATGCCGTGGTACATCGTTTCGGGTTCGGAATTAGGGTTTTTAAGAACCGCCATTTTCCCTTTACATGCATGTTTTTGGTTCGGCAAGAGGCATCTCTGTGGTTCGATTCTATGATTTTTAGCGAAAATTTGGTTCTTTTGGTTTTTTTTTTCTTTTTTCTTGTTCTATTGGAAACTAAGAGAAGGAAATGTCTTTACCTCTTGACCTTTTCGCCTCTGGTGTTTGGATGTCTTCGTACTTAAATTGCATTTGAATTGCCTGTTTCTGTATAATTTTTGTACTTGTTTATCAAGGACACATCATTTTTTTTTTTAAAATGTGTCCCTGCGTTCATGATTGTTCTTGCGTGAATGTTGTAAACATTGTATTTAAAGATTTCAATCCAATTATACTTAACTTTCACTAGCTCTCTTGGTGTAATATGTACCCTGGAGTTTTTGAGGACTTCCAATTATGAACCGCCTCCTAAGTGAAATATTGCTTCTGTGCTCCTTTTATTTTGGAGATTTGACCTTCCAATTTGGCTTGCTTTCTGGAGCATATATATTTGTTTTTTTATGTGATTATTATTTGTTATCAATTAAAGAGTTTTCTTTACTGAATAGATGATGTATCTTCAGTAAGAAAATTAGTTCATTAATCATGATAAACTAGAGGTATAAAGGCAGCATGACAAATCAACTTTTTTTTTTTTTCTTTCATTATTAGTTTGTGTTACAAGATTTTTGTTTTTCTTGTTTAGTTAAAGGCTCTTCTTTATGGTTAGAGTAGAGAGAGTTTCTGGATGACGAGAATGAGCAAGGTACACTAAAGTCTCAACTCCTTAAGAAAACCACCACCTGGAAGCATGAGTTTGAGGACCACCAATCTCAAGTTGAAAAATTGGAAGATAAGCTTATGGAAGTGAAGGTTGAGATGAAATGTACAGAAGATGACTCCAAGGAGTTAGCATACCTCTGGCGTGGAGTCAAAAACCACTGCAACAATGCTAGTCTGCCTGAAATCGAAAGTGAGAATTATGGCAGTTACACATTTGGCTTGTGTGTCATGTGGTATTAAGCATCAAGAGGGGTTAGGACTTGTTGACAAGCATAGCAGACCATTGGCTGAATGGTCTGATTTAATCGATCCTTCTTCTCTTGAAAGTTAACAAGGGAAGTAACACCTGGAAAGTAATTTTAATCTCGGATCTTTTGATGCAAATGATGGAGCATATTTTGATGAAATTTTTAAGACGATTCGCATTGTAACAGATGTAATGGAATCTCTCGTTAAGAGGGCTATCAAGGCAGAAACTGAAGCTGCTGCCTAGAAAGAAAAAAGAAAAGTTAGGTCTAGAAGAAAGCAAAAGAAAGACACTCCAAATCCAGAGCATGACAGTAAAGGTTGAAGAAATGGAAAAGTTTGCACTTGGCACAAACACTCTTTTGAATGAAATCTAGCAGAAGGTTGAAGATATGGTTGAAGGGACCTCAAGACAACGACAACGAGCTGCTGAGAATGAGCAGGAGCTTCGTCGTGTGAAGCAGGACTTTGAATCATTGAGGTCCTTTGTTAGCAGCCTTATCATTGTCAGAGAATCACTCCTATGATCAGAGCGACGGGTTCAAACTCTTGAAAAGCTTCTCGACAGGTAACATCATTCTATTTGTCAAGCCAACTGGTTTTTGTCATGTATACAAATATATAAGATTATCTCCAAAGTTATATGCCAAGGGCTTCATAGCTATCTGGAACTAGCACACTACATATAGCTGTTTATCAAGTTTTTTTTGTGGAAATTGTTATGCAGAAAATAATTTTACAATTGAGTTCAATTTTGTCCGTTGTGTAGGGTTGATTGCTGAGACTACTCATCTTGAGAGCGAGAAGGTTAAAAAAGAAGCTGAAGTTAAGACGCTCATCGAGGATAACGTGAGGTTAAGAGTTTTGTTGGATAAGAAAGAGGCACAATTGTTGGCCATGAATGTGCAGTGCAAGTGGATGTCGCTCAAACGGTCCGGGCATATAGCTTCCTCTTTTACCTTGTGTGTTTCACAACCAAACCTGTCTTACAATGATGAATTATTCTATAATATGATATATCATTTATTTTGCTTTGGCGACTATGAAGCGATTATACTTGGAAACTTTAGATTTAATCAATTCATGCAGTCCCTCGTCCTATCTTCTGATCTTTGAATGTTAGATTGAATCAGTTGGGTCCCACTCTTTTTGGGAAGAAGTAAGAGACAGTTATTTGTTGATGCATCTGTTACTTGCATATACATACCGATGCCATCGTAAATGATCTCTTACCGATTCCTGCTCAGTTAAGCTTAATGTTTGACGTGTATGTGCCATGAACAGCTTGAAACTTGTGAGAATTGTCATCCCTTGTCATTCTGTTTGACAATTTTCATTGGATAAGCTCCATTTTACATGGATGGCATTGTGCTAGAGATATTACAGAATTTGGTGTCATCTTTTTGTCTTCAGTTTGTTCGTCGTGGTATCTTGTTGAACTTTGTGGATTCATCAACAACCATTATTTTCTTGTGTGTTGCACATGAAGAACCAAGTGGAAGCAACTATTCGTTTCATCATCCCCGACATTAATCGCTTGGAATCCCACACCTCACAGCCAAATGTGACAAGCTTAAAAGACGGAAGTAAACATCTTTATGCCTTTCATCTTTGAATTCTATATCGTCTTTTTTCGTTGAAAGAAATGTGAGTGGTCTTTTTTGCAAATATCTGAATCTGAAGAGACGTTTAGTAAATAGCAACATTATGTTTTCTTCATTCCTTACGAGAACATTTGAAGTATTGCTTATAGATTAAGTGTAAGGCACATGAGTTTTCCAAAATAATTCCTTTTGTAGAATCGTGTACTTAATTTTTTTCCCTAAATTTTTTTTTGAAAAAAAATCATAAATGGTATTAACTTCAATAATTTTTAATACCCTCTCAAGGAATATATCTCAGCATTCAGTCTATATATTTCCTCCATTTAAATATCGTAATTAAAAAAAACTTATTTTCTTATTCAAACCTTTTATTAGCTTGATTCGAAATCGGACTTGTTTGGCCCAGTTTTGGTGATACCAATTTGGTTTGGGTCGCTTCACCTACGTTTCAGCTTGATTCAAGATCGATTCGGCTTGATTCATGTCAGCTTTAGATAGATTCTGCACCAGTTTAAGTCGATTCCGATTCAAGTTGGTTTGGTCAAATCAACTAATTCGACTTGAACCCAAGCTGATTTAACTCAAATTAGTTCGGTTCAGCTCATATTTGTGCCCGTCTTGGGGTTTAGTGGGTCCGTACCCTCCATCTTCCGATTTAAGGAATTTAAAATATTTTAATTTAATGTTGTGTAATAATTTTTTTCATAATTATTAATCAATTATTAAACTTAATCGTTATTTGAGATCGAGATGGTAAGGGGGTGAATTAGTACGGTAGTAAAATACGTGGATTTCGAAAAAAAAATTTCGTACAATAAAAATCGATTTTTATTGTAAATTAGTACGGTAATAAAAATTGATCACAATAAACAAGTAAAATGGTTTACAGTAAAGTAAATGACAACAATAGAAATGCAAACCAGATAACACGTAAATTTTATAGTGGTTCGGTCATCGTGACCTACATCCACTTCGTCGATTCCTCTTCTGTCGAGGCCACCGGTATCTACTATCGGTCTTCCTTCAATAGGCGAAGACCAACCAACTTTTACACCCCTCTTCTCCTTTTCACAAGTTTAGGAGACAACCTTTACAAGCACACATACTCCTCTTTAAACAAAATTTTAAATTTAAGCTAGAAGAGGGGTTTCTCAAGTGATTTCTATAGCGTTTTCTCACTTTAAAACTCTCTGTGCTTGTGTTTATTAACCAGGGATGAGAGGGGTATTTATAGGCCTCAAGTTGATTCAAACTTGGAGCCTAAAAATATCTCATCCCGGGTTTCCTAGGTTCGGGCGGTACCACCGCCTAACACAGTCTCAAAGACTGTGCCACGATAGTGCCACTTCTTGGGTCACTGTTTGGGCCTTTCATTGGGCCCAACACAGTCCTTACATGGGCTCAACTGGCCCATAATTGGGTTGGCCCAATTCTAATCTCAATTACGTGCTAACTACGAAATCTAAGATATTTATTGAGCTAAACAAGTCTTTAAGTCTAGTTTCTTCCGGCAAGCTTTCGACAAACTTCTGACGATCTCTCGACAATGTTCTAGCGGACTCTCAGCAACCTCCTAGACTTCATGACAATCTTCTTGACGAGTTCTGATGAGCTTCTCTGGCAAGCTCCGAGACTTCTCGGTTGGTTCTTATATAACTTCCAACGAACATCCGGACTTCCGACGAACTCTCGAACTCCCAACGAAATCACGTTCTTGACTCTGAGACTTTATTTTGCTTTATGCCTTGCTATCGTAGTTAATCCTGCACATGTAAAAACACACTTCCATCTAGACAATTATTACTAAGTTTGAATCATGTTGTCCGGCATGTCATTGGTCCATCGATGCTTCATCCAATTCTTTGGCGCATCGTCCTCTCTTGCGGCCTATTGCCCAATCGGCCAATTGACTCTGCAACTCCGATATCCTTGGCGTAATATCTGCTCTTATTGGCCCGATGTTTGAATCCATAGCCCGAAGCCTTATGTCGATACGTCGACCGATCTTCCGGCTCGATGTCTAATCTTTTGATATGTTCCACCAGCCCAACATGATTCTTCTTGCTTTAATTGTCTCATCCTGATCGAAGCATCCTGCGTCACTAAAAACGCAAATCAAATCATAAACACTTATCAATTGGTTTCATCATCAAAATATGAGATTCAATAGAATCATGTTGTCCGACATGTCATTGGTCCATCGACGCTTCGTCCGATTCTTCAGTGCATCATCCTCTCTTGCGGCCTATTGCCCAATCGGTCAGTTGACTCCGTAACTCCGATATCCTTGGCTTAATATCCGCTCTTCTTGGCTCGATGCCCGAATCCATGGCCCGAAGCCTTCTGTCGATATGTTGATCGATCCTCCGGCCCGACATCCAATCATCTGACATGTTTTCCTCCGGCCCAACATGATTCTTCCTGCTTTAATTGTCTTTACCTGATCGAAGCATTCTGCGTCACTAAAAACGTAGATCAAATCATAAACAATTATCAATTGGTTTCATCATCAAAATCTAAGATTCAATAATCTCTCACTTTTTGATGATGACAACCTATTGATGACGGAGTTAAACTTAATTCTTGGAGTTTATACAAAATCTCCCTATCAATATGGCATATAACTCTTGGATTCAAAAATCCAAGCAAACATATCATGATAAAATCATGCATAACATCAACATACTTCTCTCCCTTTGTCATCAACAAAAACGAGAAGTTCAATTATCAAGTGTTTTAGACAAACAAGTTCAAGTCATTTAAGTGCATGCAAGCTAGCAAGTTTTCAAAAACAAATGCAAGATAGCATTCTTGTTGAAGTGTGCAAACTAGCAATTCTTGCTTCCTTTTGCAATGTGCTAAGTTGCAAGTTTTGCTTCTTGAGATAGGCAAGATATCACTTTTGCTTCTCTTGAGATTGCAAGATAGCATTTCTTGCATTTGAGCAAACTAAAAAGTTTTACCTCTTTTTACGATATGTACATTTATAATTTTTGCTTCTCTTTATATGTGTAAGCAAGCAAGTTTTTGCATCTTCTTGACTTGTGTAAGCTAGCTAGCAAGCTAGCTATCTCCCCCTTTGTTATTATCAAAAAGAAGGGAAGAATATAATTTTGTATCTCTTTTTTCTTTATAATAATTTTCAAAGCATGACAAAGGTAAAGTATCAATCTTGTTTGTACATCATTATATTTTCAACTTACAACATGCACAATTTTAAAACTTTATCATTCTTACTTCATGCATGATACTAAAAATAAATCAATCATCACTATGGGCATATCATACATGATATTGAAGCATTCATGATACATCATTTTGGCAACAAATCATAGCATTTTAAATCATGATGGTATCTAAATGTCAATTTACATTACATCCCATATTTCATGCATATTTTTATTTCATCACATTCATTTCATCTCATCAAGAAAAATTAATTGAGAGATGAATACAAGGAGTTATACAAAAATAAATCATATCATGAGAGATAAAATGATGTAAATACCAAAAGACATGATTCATATATTAAATCTCCTCTTAAATAAAATACCAAAAAAAATTATAGGAGTACAAAAGAAGAGATCTTGATTAAAAAAAATCTCATGCAATTCCAAGAAATCAAGATCATGATTTTGATAAAACTCATTCAAATTTAAATCATTAAAATCTCAAAATTACTTACAAGAGATTCAAAATGGCATAAATAATTTTATTGATCTCTTAGTGAAAAATCGATAAGGTAGGGATTGAGAAGTTTTCAAGAAAAATGCTTTCCTCTTTTTGTTTCAACTTATTAATTGATTCCAAATCCATGTATCATTCATTAACACCAAAAAAGAACTTTCAATAGATTGTAAAAATTATTATGCATAAGTTTGAAATATAAATTTGTTAAGCATGAATCATTATTATATTTTCATTAAGACATCAAGCATGGTTTTGTTAAACAAAATATTGAATTATTTTTAAAGATATCTAAACCTTTTTAGTTTCAATTTGTGTGATTGATTTTATATTAGCATGCCCAAATATTTATTCTTATGTCAAAACCATGCATCAACGTTTAAAAAGGAAAGATCAAAAATCATCAAGATCAAAAAGTATAACACATAATTCCAAAACATATAATTTCAAATCATTACTTGCATAAAAATCATCAAGTATGATATAAATATTTATTTTCAAAACATTCATCATGATAAGATATTTTTAATCAAAATTATTTTGTCTGTTTATCATAAAATATGATTATTTTTAAAATCACTAGAAAGGTAAGCATGATCCAATTTTATTTTTATATTTTCATTAAGCATACAATTAAAATATATATAATTTTTTTAACTAATTTAAGAACAACTTATGAAAAGCATTATGTAATTTTAAAGTAAACAATGGGCATTTTGATTATCTCATCATTGAAAGCCGTTAAGGCGTAGTTAGCCACATCGCCTTTGTTGATTTTCTCCTCATCTTTGGAGGAGCTCGATTCATCCCAAAGTGCTTCCTTCTTCTTGTGTTCATAGCAAGTAGTTACGTTCTTTTTATTTTTTAATTTTTATTTCATAAACTTTTTAAATTTCATGAGGAGTTCAAGTTCACCATCACTTAAGCTTATGCTCGATAGTCTTCAATTGTTCTAAGTCCTAAATCCTTCCTGTTCTTTGGAAGGTGGTTGAGTTCTTCACATGTATTGCACGTTAATTCATAGGTCAAATCTTCAATCGAAAAATAGTTTAAATTTTTTGATTCTTGTATTGCCGTGACTTTCGAATCTTAATTTTTAGAAAGTGATCGTAAAATCTTGTTAACGAGTTCAAAATTCGAAAAGCTTTTACCAAGTCCTTTTGGACTATTGACGACATCCGTAAAACGGGTGTATATGTCTCCAATAGTCTCTCTTGGTTCCATACGAAACAACTCAAAATCATGTATCAAAAAGTTGATTTTCGAATCTTTAACTTTACTAGTGCCTTCACATGTGATTTCAAGAGTATGCTAAATGTCAAAGGTCGTTTCATAAGTAGAAACTCGATTAAACTTAGTTTTGTCTAAGGCGCAAAATAGAGCATTCATAGCTTAGCATTTAAAGAAAAAATCATCTTCTCTAAATCATTCCAATGGTTCATTAGAAGAGAAGATATTCAAAAACCGTTTTCCACAATACTCTATAAATTTAAATCCAAATAAAGTAAGAAAACTTTCATTCAAGTTTTCCAATATGTGTAGTCCGTCCCATTGAATAAGGGAGGACGAATGAGAGAAAGTCCATCTTGAAAGTCGAAAAGAGTCATTTCTCTCAGGTGTTAAACCAAATAAGAAATAACGAGGCTTTGATACCAACTGTTAGGAACAAGTCGGTACTAGGGGGTGGTGAATTAGTGCAGTGGTAAAATACGTCGATTTCGAAAAATTCTTTCACACGATAAAAATCGATTTCGGAAATTTAACTTGAAACACGTGTTCGTAAATGTATTGAAGGCAATAAGCAAGTAAAATGGTTTGCAGTAAAGTAAATGGCAACAATAGAAATGCAAACTAGAGAATACGTCAATTATATAGTGGTTCGGTCATCGTGATCTACATCCACTCCACTGATTCCTCTTCCGTCAAGGCCACCAGCATCCATTATCGGTCTTCCTTTAATAGGCGAAGACTAACTTTTTCCACCCCTTTTTTTCTTTTCACAGGTTCAGGAGACAACCTTTACAAGCACACACACTCCTCTCTAAATAGAATTCTAAGTTTAAGCTAGAGGAGGGATTTCTCAAGTGATTTTTATAATATTTTCTCACTTTAAAACTCTTTGTGCTTGTATTTATTAACCACGGTTGAGAGGGGTATTTATAGACCTCAAGTTGATTCAAACTTAGAGCCTAAAATTATCTCATCCCAGGTTTCCTAGGTTCAGGCGGTACCACCGCTAGTGTCAGTCTGACATTGACACTATGTTGGGCGGTACCATCACCCAGTTTGGTAGTACCACCGCTTGGCACTGGGCCACTAGGCGGTACCATCGCCTGACACAGTCTCGAAGACTGTGCCACGACGGTGCCACTTCTTGGGTCACTGTTTAGGCCTTTCATTGGGCCCAATATAGTCTTTAATGGGCCCAACTAGCCCATAATTGGGTTGGCCCAATTCCAATCCCAATTACGTGCTAACTACAAAATCTAAGACATACTTAAGCTAAACAAGTCCGTAAGTCTAGTTTCTTCCGGCGAACTTCCGACGAACTTTTGACGATCTCTCGGCAATATTCCAACGGACTCTCAATAAGCTCTTGGACTTCACGACGATCTTCTTGGCGAGTTCCGACGAGCTTCTTTGGTAAGCTCTTGGACTTCTTGACTGGTTCCTACAAAACTTCCGACGAACACTCGAACTCCTAACAAAATCCTATTCTTGACTCCAAGACTTTATTTTGTTTTATGCCTTGCTATCGTAGTTAATTTTGCACTTATAAAAACACACTTCGATCTAGACAATTATTACTAAGCTTGAATCATGTTTTTCGGCATGTCATTGGTCCATCGACGCTTCGTCTGATTCTTCAATGCATCGTCCTCTCTTATGGCCTATTGCCCAATCGGCCAGTTGACTCCGCAACTCCAATATCTTTGGCTCAATATCCGCTCTTCTTGGCCCGATGTCTGAATCCATGGCTCGAAGCTTTCTGTCAATATATCGACCGATCCTCCGGTCCGACGTTTAATCATCCGACATATTTTCCTCCGACCCAACATTATTCTTCCTAATTTAATTATCTCTCCTTGATCGAAGCATCATACGTCACTCAAAACGTAGATTAAATCATAAAAAATTATCAATTGGTTTCATCATCAAAATATGAGATTCAATAAAACTAATATTTTTTAAATATTATCAAAACCATGATCTTATTAGTTGATCCATATTTCATCAATGACCTAAAATCTATGATATACTATTTTTAATTCAAAAAAACTTTCATCTCAGGATTGAAATCAAATAACATTAGTTCAAATTTATGATGTATATCTTCCGATGTTATCTGAAAACGATCTTTGTGTGATTTGCAAAAGTGACATCTATCTACAAGGAGAAGCAGGCACTCTTCCTCCTCTCATTCTATTTTTTTTATAGGACCATACGACGGCATGACATAGTATGCTCCGAATGAGGCATGACACAGGATGCTCCAAATGGATATTAACTTCTGAACTATTAGTAAAAAATACTTAAATCTAAATTAGCAATAATACATGCATCATATGTCGATTTATAATTTTACCCACCCACTTGCAATGTCACGTTAAGTCGGAGATTTACCGAATAAATTAAAGAAGAAGGCTCTTATCGATATAAAATTTAATAAATATAAACATCAGTATAATATTTTATTCTATAAAAAAAAAGAAGAGTCTATTTTCATCACTAAATCCTGACAAAGAAGGCAGAACAAAGTTATAATATTTTATTCTATAAATAAAGAGACTTTTTTCCTTCGGGTTCAAATCCGATGGGTCGAGATATTATTTTTCTAAGGAAAAAGACAGTATAATAAGCAGTAGATTCAAGAAAGTTCTTTTGAGGTTTGATGGAATTTGCAGGTGACTGAGCCAAAGGAGTTCAAAAGTGTTGGAGGGATATATGCAATTTTAATGTGATTGCATATGCAATCTTTGTTGGGGATTATTCTTTGATAACAAAGATTAAGGTTCATTAGGATCCCCTCCACATATCATTACAGATATCGGGAGCGAATTAGAGAACGACTTTTGGGTTGCCATTAGGCACTTAATCCACAATTAATGACGCTGCAATGTCTCTTGCAGCGCTCACAGCCGTTTCACGAATCCCAAAGCGGCATAACCAAAACCTTGGCCAATCCCTTCCTTTCCTACTCGCCTGTCCTCCCCCAGACACGCGCGCCCGTTTCTGCCAACAGGGAGAACCGTGGGTCCCGTATGGAGGGAGAGTATGGACAAAATTCGTGTCCGCTGTATGGTGGAATCAGCGGATCTTGTCGGATCGCAGAGGGAAAGAGTCTGACGTGGAGGGACAGGTGGGATTTTGCTGTCGGCGGTCGGATGGGGATCCGATGGGCGGATGTCAGCCGTCGGATCGAGGAAGATGTCGTACGTGCTCGTATTAAAGCGCAGGTGAGGGGGGAAGAGACAGAACGGGGATAAAGTAGAGGGGTGCGACCGTGCGAGAGAGCAAGAGGGGCCGTTTCGAGAAGCATATGGCCGCTGTTTGGGGGAGGGAGAAGGTTTCGATCTTTCCGTCTATTTGGATCGCTCCGCACTCGCTGCTACCTTAGTGGGATCTGATTGAGCAGAGGAGATTCTAGAAATCGAATGGGAATCTTCGTTGCTTGAAGTCGGCCGCTGGATTCAAGGGTGGGTATTCCATCCTCCTGCCTTCTCTCTGTTTTCTCGCGTTTGTTATCCTCTATATGTTCGAGTAACTCTCTGTGGAAGATATAAAGGAGGAGTCTTGGCGCATTTGGAGTTTGGTATGGTTTCTGCAATCTGGAGGGTAGAGTGGATGGGTTTTGGGTTCGAGGTCTCCGATTTCCTTCCTTTTCCGACTTTGTTGTTGTACGGATGAGCGGACTTCGCTTCCTACAGGGGGTTTTGAGATGGCAGAAAAGGATAAAGATCGAAACTTGGGACGGAGTTCCGCGGATTAATTTTTTGGTTTTTTTTCCATTCAAATTCTTGTTTCTGGCCTCATCTTTTTTGAATGATCCCATGAATGTCCGAAGAAAAGAAAAATAAAAAAAATCCCTCCTTTCCCCTTTTATTCTATGCTTTTGTTTGGAACCCGATTCTTCTCGGCTCAGAGGACGAAACTTTCTTTTTTTGCTTTTTATTTCCTTCTCCCTTTGCTTTTCTCTTCATCTCCTTCGTCTTTGTTCTCTTCTTTTTCTTCTACAAATTTTTCGCTCGTACTACTATGTTACTCATTTCCGGTGTCAGTGTTCTCCTGCCATATTCGAACTCTGGTATCCATCTGCAGCTGAGGTGATAAAAAGAGAATTTTCGGCTTCTTCCGACTGAAGACTCCCAAACGAGAAAAAAAAAAAACCCTCTCTTTTCGACTCAAAATAGGAAAAAAGATGCCTCATACGTCCTTTCACTCGATACTTTCCCTTATACGCCCACCGGGCATCTCTCCTTCTCTAAATCTAGAGTGGATATGACATAAAACCCACATAAGAATGTTAAAAATCATTTCTTTTCTGATCACCTCATCTAATCTAGGCGTTGGCTTTGTTTATCCCACAGCGGTGAGAGGAGAAGGTGCCTGCGGAGAAGATTTGGCCGTGTGATCGCTGAGTCCATGGTGGGATCAGATAGAGACAGGCAGCGATCGCGAGATTTGATGCGTGGAACAAGCAGGGCGAGTCGTCTCTCGCCCGCTAAGCGACAGCCAATCGGCTTCTCCTCGCCTACCGGTATTTGTGCTCTATTCTCCCTTCCTTATGTTCCCCTTATTGCCCCTTATTCCTATTCGAATTTACTTTCGTGGGTACCATACTGCTCTTTTTACTTGTTAACAACCTCCTCCTCTGTCGGATAATGTGTACCAACCTGTTTGCTGTTTTTCCTCTCGCAGGCTCTGCTCCCTTCTTTTCACGTTCTTGGGTGTTTTTTGTGGTCAATTCACTAAAACTCCTATTTCGTTTTGATCTTTTTCAGTTTCAAATGATAATGTCCACTTTAACAGTGGAGATGGAGTAGACACGAATGCGTCGATGGCTAGGTGGAAGGACAAGGTCAGGACTTCAAGGTGGAGATTGAACAACAATGATTCGTCTGGTGAAGTGGGCTGCAGCAGATCGGAAGGTGAGGAGGCTAATACTATTCGTGCAATGCTTGGTAGTATCACCACCGCTAGTCTAACTAGTAGGAAGACAGTTGGGCTCCATGAAAAGGTTTGATCATTTTGCCCATAGTTTGTACACTGATTTTGATATGTGTTTATGTGGCTGATTCTTAATCTTTAAAAGGTAGCTGAGGATAGCGATATTGTCGATCCTGCATCTGTGCCAAGGAAATTGAGATCAGGTATGTGAAACTCACTGTGTATTGATTTTTTTACAAATATTTATTAAAGCTTAATTGAATTGTGCTTTTTTTTTTTTTTCCGTATGCACGTTAATTTCATGATACTGAACATGCATTACCCTAAATTTGTTAGGAAACTACATTTTCTTTGGAGTTTTGTGAATATAAAATATTTCAGAGGTTGACTTATATTTTTTATTCAGTTTCTAAGGATCATAAAGTATTTATACTGTTTCATGTAATTTCCACCTTTTTAATTGTGGCACTAAACAATATGAGGACAACAAGCTGCAAATCAAGTTTTTGGTTTTTCAATATGGTTAACTTATCAAAGTTATATGTAGTAGGGTTGATGATTCTGTAATCTTTTCTGCTTCAGCTATCAACAAACGCGGCAGTCAGACATCACCTAATGAAGCAACAGTTACAAAGAAGAAACATCATTGTACTTCTAATGGTCTCCAGGTGCTGCATGGGGATGGCGGAAGGAGGTGCAAACAAAGCATGGTTAGATCCTTAGATAATTTGTTTATTTTTATTTGATTTATTTTAGTTTGTTTTATGCCTACAGGTCCAAGGTAAATATTATTGTTTTCTGTTTTATGTAGCTGTTTGACTCACTTACCAAGGATGAAGAGATAGCCGTTGATGCTTTATGTACATTATCTAGAATGCCACCTCTATGCAAGCAAATTCCACTACAGGAATGGAGTAGAGTGTCAGATGATTGTCAGGATATCGATGCAACCTCAGGCCAATGTTTAGAAGGTGAGCTTTCAGAACTTTTGTGGTCAGCTGAGTTATGAGTTGAGTGCTATGTATGTTTCCATTTTGGTTTGATTTTTGTTGTTTGGAACTTGAGCACATTATGTGATTTAACAGATATAAAAGAGGAGGATAAAAATGTTTTGCAACAAAGCACTGTCTGTGAAGTAAGGACTCTCTCTTTTATGGAAAAGCCATTTAAAGAGACAATAAAGGATGGACATGCTCCTTCCAGACAACCTATCACAGTTTGTGGAAAGCCAACTTATGATTCCAATTGTACTAGAACTCCTGAACCTGGTGGTCACATAGCTCCCTTGTCCGAGAATGAACACCCAGGGAATACTCCTTTCAGAAATCTTATGAATTCTTCAAGCCCTTCAGGAATCTTGCCTCACAGTTGTAATGGAATCAGGTAGGTTCTGTGTATTTCATTTTATGTGTTATTTCATAATATTTGATTGCTAACCAAATATGCTAAATATTAAGTTTGCCCCATTCTTTTCTTTCTGTGATAGGGCACTGCAACCGACTCAATATGATGATATAACAGCCCTTCCACCATGCAAATTAGATATGTCACTACAGGTAATACTTCTCCCTCAACTTTAGATGATTTTTCTTTTCCTGATATGAACTAATTATCTTTACTGATTTTAGAACGGAGATGCTGGATCGGCTTCGCTGGGACATGAAGTTCAACAAGCAGAGCATGGGAGTCAAAGTTGTGCAAAACTTGTCTATGTGGAAGGTAGCAATTATATGTCAAAAAAGAAACATTCTGCAAGCAAAATAGTTTCTAATGCTTCATGTTGGATGCCAAGATTTATGATTAAATCGAATCATTGAGTAACTTCCTACTGTAACTGTCAGGGGCTATTCCACCACATGCCCAGGCCTCAAGCGATTGTGCAGAGTGTCCTGAACTTAGCACTATTACTGCTAGACTTGCTTCAAATGGAATTGACCATCCAACTAAGAAGGTGGTGTTTCAAGGCCTTAATTTTATATTTCCATAGTAATTTACAATTATTGACTTAAGTGTCAATATGCTATGTGTTTGGACTCCATGAATCGTGTAGGTTTATGTGACATTGTAGTTTTTCTTGTTGGCACCAAGTTCAGTTTGCTATTGTTTTATAGGTTTGTAGTCTTCAAGATTGTTTGGAAGTCTATTTGTTATTCTTACTAAAATGTTAAAGAGTAGTCATTTCCATGTATCATGACATATTTCCGAGTGCTCAAGTTCTAAAGCATTGTCATTTATGTTACAAACGTCAACACAACTTGTCTTTTATTTCATCTGTGCAGATATCATAAACTGAAATTGGTCTGCAGATTTTACTACTAGTATTTAGCTTCACTGCCATTTTATGGCCTATTCGTTAGTCCTGTGTTTTCATACATAATTGGTTGGTTTTATCTGTCCAGGTTCTGATCGATGTGAAGTCGGATACAAAAAACTGTGCTACTCATGTATTCATATGCAATCTTATCAAATGCTATCAAAATAAGGGGAATCAACGGACAGTGTCACTGTCGTCCGAGGAACCAAAGTCCAGGAATGAGTCAAATTTGCATGCAACATTAAACAATGATATATCTGGGTTACGAAGTGGATCCAACAGTGTGACATCTGCTGCTACCAATGGTTCTATAGTTGAGAGAAATACACATGGAGGAAGAAATGAAATTCGATGTAGCAAAACATTTATGCCAGCTCACCTGTCTTCAGTCTCATTAGAAGTCAAGCAAAATCGGGTAATTTTTCGTAATTTCTCTCTCTCTCTCTCTCTCTCTCAACTTCCCTTGATGTTCCTAATGAATTGTTGCATTTTGTTCAGACCTGTGACTTCCTCTCCTTATCAGCTGGTGGTGTTGCTAGTACTTCTCCAAATGGAATGCAACATCCTGGGAAGCTTGTTTCTCCTTTTTTGCATGCTCAGGTTCCACACCATTCTCTCATGCCATATCCTTTCCCTCGTGTACCATATGGCCCACCTTACCCAGAGAAGGTAGCACCACCTGCAGCTACTCAACAGGTACTGACAAATACTTTGGCATAATTATTGTGATCACTTTGGCAGTACAACAATTGGTGAAAGACATCTTAGTCTCGTTCATCAGGCGTTTAGCTTAGTTCATTACCGTCATTTGTAATGTCATCTTATATTTTTGTTAGGAAACAAATCAGGACCCAACTTTTGCAATGATGACATAGAGCTTGTAGCATGTGCATCTCTCTCTTGATTCATGTTGAACTTTTGATGTTTGTTTACAGGCACAACTACAAGTAGCACATTACGGAGGCAACCCATTCTATGGACTTAATATGGACAACACTATAGGCAATATACAGCTGCAGCAACAGCGCCAGCAGCAACAGATATGGCAAGCCCATCTTGCAAACTACAGGGTTCCTGTAGGCGTTTCAGTGTTGCAGAACGAGCAACTCCGTGATTCATCTGGTCCCATGTCCCAAAGGGTTCAAGCTTCATCGACTTTGTCTCCTTCCTGTTTGCAAATACAAGGTGGATCCAGTCACCGACCTATCTTTCAGCAACAACACCATCTTCTTGCTAATGGTTCCCCATCATCTTCCAAAGTGAAGCCTCATCAACACCAACAATTCGGAGATATGCATTGAGTAGATCCAATCATGAAGCTTCTTTGCGATGATGGGAGTCGCTAGCTAGCGAAGACTAAAATGATCAAATAGGATGAGAAACCCATTTATGAAGACTGCTCATCATATGCTGGATCAAGCATGATGGTTTAAATGGGAAGACAACATGGTCATGTGTTACTATAGTAGCATTCTTTTTGTGCAAAAGCAATGTGTGTAGCACATCATAATTTAGTTTAGTCTAAAAGATGGGAGGAGAAAAAGGAGGCCTCTCATGGTAATATATGATTATTCTCTGTGTTGATTCAGTATGTTGCAACTAATTCTGATGTGAAAAGCCATCGCTAGCAGATGTAAAGATGGTTTTTGAGTTTCTTTTGTCAACGTTGCCAATTGAATATGATTTTGACTTACAGCTGCATGCCATCTCTAACTGACTAACTACGTGCTAAAGTGCCCAATCAGAATAATATTGATATTTTTGTTTTATGGCCTATCATACTTAATTCCTCACATTGAACATATTGTTGTATATAATATATAAAAAATGTATTGTTAAAATATATTTAAAAAATATATATAATATATAATATATAATATTAAAAAAAAAAATATTTTTGTTTGACATTTTACACTATATTATATAATATTATATATGGAGCACCCAACAAATCAAAGTGTTTATGTAAGGTTTGCTCGCTGCTTCTCCTCCTCTTAGCATTTCCGATCCCTCGAGGAGGTACACTCTTTACTGTCTTCGATCCCTCGAGGAAGTACACTCTTTACTGCTTTCGATCTATTCTTTCGTTTTCCTCTGATTGATCGATATGAGTTATCTTATATATATATATATATGTAAACATCATCATTTTAGTTATCCTTGGCATAGCTGGTGATGGATCTGTGGATTACAGCTCCTGGATGGAGTAGAGATAACATAATTCCTAAGCAATCTTTTTACCCAGGCAATAGAAGGACTAGCAGGAGAAGAAGAGTCTGAGCGAGCTACTGGTAAAGAACAATCCTTTTTATTTTTTTATTATATATATATATATATATATTTCTACTTTTATCCTTAATGCATATATATGTATATATATCTTAGTAGTGTGTGGATCCCTCCTTAGCAGACTGGCTTCTAAAAACGTGGTTATTTTTAATGCATTGCAGACTCATCATGTTGATATCCAGCAGCTACAATAGGTTTTAGGACTATAATAAAATAGCAGCAAGCAGTTGCAGGTTTGATGGACAATTAAATGATCCCTGCAATAATATAATTTTTCTATTTTGACACAGTCGTTCCTTGTTACTCTAAAAGCTTCTCTTTAAATGATTCCCCACAATCCATACGTCAATACAAGTTATATCTGAATTTTCAAGCTACATTGCTTAACATGTTAAAATTGTTTCCTGAGAGCGAGTCCTTTTATCTCTCTCTCTCTCTCTCTCTCTTTCTTGTTACTTGAGCATAAACTAACAATTGGTCAGTAGGATTGATACTGTTTTCAGATAATATATGCTTTACAACTGGAATTTTATGTGTAGATTAACACTCAATTTCTGTCGTTCTGCTCATCGTGTATGTCCTTTTATACAAATGGAGTCATGCTTATCTTTTTATACAAATGATAAGCATACTCTACCTTTACCCATGAACCTTTTCATTTCCTGCTGTTGTGCATTTACTTACTGTCCACCAGCTTATTTTGATTGTATCTTTTATCCGGATGATATAGCTGTAAGCATAAAAACTATAATACGTTGAATTAAATATAAAAATAATTTTTTATGTTAAGATTGAAATCAAATATTTAGATATGATTTAACGATGCGTACCTTTTGATGTTATCTGAAAAGAGATATTTGTTTGATCTGTAAGACACCGTCTTTAATCCAAGATCACTATCAATCTGCAAGAAAAACTAGATCTTTCTCCTCTGATGATTTAGGGAGAAGAGTTGGGGAAAGACTATAATCCCTCAACTGAGATAACCTCTATTCTTTTTACTCCCTGTGTCAATCCCTATAGGTCCTGTCTATTTATAGACGAGAGTAGAAGGCTTAGGATAAATGATTAGAAGAGTTTTTCTCTTATCTCCTAAAAAATTATATTTTAAGTAAACTTTTTTTTTATTGATCAATATATTTTATCAAAATCTAATTAATTATATTATATATATCTTATCCAATTATAAAGTGTCAAAGTTTGGCCTGTATGGTAGGAGCCTCTTTCAATTATAACGAGGCTCCTCAGACCTTGTATGAAAGGAGCCTCTTTCAATAGAGAACTAATAACTGTATATTGTGTTTATATAACCGGATGCCATCTGGATAAATGCAGCTGAATCAACCGTAATAGTGAGTGGCGGTAGTACATGCACGCCTTCGTCTTCCATTTGATCATCATCACATGTTTGTGCAGAATCTTCTTACTTTGCAGGTTATGTTACTTAGAGAGAGGCCTATCACCCATTTACTACTTATGATTGTTATATACTGTGTCAACATGTTGTGTACTTGGGTGTGCTGACTGACTGACTTGACTGACTGACTGACTGACTGACTGACTGTAAGGGGACAGACGTTAACATCAGACTGGAAGTTGAAAAAATAAATAATAATAAAAAAAACATTTGAATTTATTACAACAAATTATATAGTTGTGGTCTTTGGTGATTGTGATAAATAATTTTAAATACGAAAAGTGATTGTGATGCTGATAGATATGCAGAAAGTTTTCGAAAACCTCAAATTTAAATTATGATCTTTTTTTCCTGGCCAAATATATTTTTAGCTTTTTTGCATGTGACGTAGGCTCTAGCTGTGTGAATCATCTTACTATATGATTAGATTAATCTGTGCTCGGGGCTGATGAAGTGGTGGTACACATGATTAATCTGCAAAACAAAAAAAAAAGACTTGTGCCTCTCTAATTCCTTTCTCACAACAACAACAACAACAACAACAACAGAAATAATATAGTCTCCATTGAGGTGTCGGAAGAAGCTTTTAACAGCAAGGAAAATATAGGATCACTCTTTACCATCAAGCACTTAAAAGATGGAACGAGTAGAAGAATATCACGTTCATCGAATAGAATAGACGTAACATCTATCTGTGCTCCATTCCTGTTTGTCTCTACAAGCATTTCTGACATATGGGTAGGTGCCTATTAATTTGTTTTTTTGTTTAATTGGTGAGACTTTTGTATGGTCGAAGAAGATTCAGAGAGTTTGTTTTCAGCTATTAATTATATTGTTTTGCAAAACAACACAACACAACAATTTCTGATAAGAGGAGGTGAGGTGTGCCCTCATCATATTAACACAATAATTTTTTTAATGTTTAATTCGATTTTGCTGCATTAAAACTGTTGGTGGAGGTCTTATAATTGCCGTAAGAAAAATCTTTACAACGCTATGGATTTCAACATCATCAACTTACGACACTCCCTGCTACTACTACAATGGCTGGTGGAATGGGAGGACCGTATGATTTAGGTTACCTAAAGCAACCTAAATCTGTGTCTAATGTCATCAAACAAATCTAAAATTTGCTAGAATAACCAGCAGCTTGAAGATTGACGTTTACTTTGGAGTTAGTCAATATCGAATTTTCTGGCTAGAAATATTGCTTTGGGGTTATTTTTTTACTTGCAAGAAGAGGTTTTGGCCACTCGAGTAATTTTTATTTTACCTAGCAAAATCAGTGAATCGGTACACATTATTAGTTTCCTTCAACACCTATTTTGAATCTTCAAAGGACCTTAATAAAAATTTAAAATATTTATTTAGTATATTTCTTAAAAGGTACCCTTATTTATTTATTTTTTTAAATAATATTTTTAATTTAAAAATACCTCTCGATATTTTTTTTGTCAAATTTTTTATTTATTTTTAATCAATTTTTACTGTTACATCGCTTTCCTTTGGTTAGTTTACAATGTTTTTATTTATGCATTGATAACACACTATAGGTGGTATTGACAACACTATAGGTATTATATATCATTACAATATCGAATTTTTAGATTTGTAATTAGTTTGATTGAGATTAAAAGTCGTGTTGTTTCTAGAGTTTTCTTTTAAATTTATGCCGAACTCTTTCATGCGATCCTTTCACAAAATTAACTTTTTGCTTATCATCCAAATGAACCTTTTCCATAGGTAAATGCAGCAAATCCATAGGAGTTAATGGATTGAACTCGTACATAACTTCTGTTGAATCTCATATTTTGATGATGAAACCAATTGATATGTGTTTATGTTTTAATCTGCGTTTTGAGTGATGTAGGATGAGACAATTAAAGCAGGAAAAATTACGTTGTGTCAGAGGAAAACATGTCAGAAGATTGAACGTTGGGCCGGAGGAACGATCGACATATCGACAGAAGGCTTCGGGCTGTGGATTCGGGCATCGGGCCAAGAAGAGCGGATATTGCGCCAAGGATATCGGAGTTACGAAGTCAACTAGCCGATTGGGCAATAGGCCGCAAGAGAGGACGATACACCGAAGAATCAAACGAAGAGTCGAGGGACCAATGACATGCTGGACAACTTGATTAATGCTTAGTATTAATTGTCTAGATCGAAGTATGTTTTACATGTGCAAGAGTAACTACGATAGCAAGGCATGAAGCAAAATGAAGTCCCGGAGTCAAAGACACGATTTCCTTGGAGTACGAGAGTTCGTCGGAAGTCCAGACGTTCGTCAGAAGTTGTGTCGGAACCAGCCGAGAAGTCTTGGAGTTTGCTAGAGAAGCTCGTCGGAAGATCATCGGAAGATCGCCAGAAGCTCGTCGGAAGAATAGACATATGGACTTGTTTAGCTTAGCAAATGTCTTAGGATTTCGTAGTTAGCACGTAATTGGGCTTGGATTTGGGCCAACCCAATTAGGGCTAGCTAGGCCCATGTAAGAAATGTGTTGGGCCCAATAAGAGGCCCAAACAGTGCCCCAAGAAGTCTCACCATTATGGCACAGTCTTCGAGACTATGTCAAGAAGTGGTACCGCCAGTTTGGGCGATGGTATCGCCCAACACTACCCCCCAAGTGGTGGTACCGCCCAGGGCAGTGTCAGTCAAACTGACACTGGGCGGTGGTACCGTCCGTGCCCGAGGAACTCGGGATGGGAAAGTTTTAGGCTCCAAGTTTGAATCAACTTGAAGCCTATAAATACCCCTCTCATCCCTGGTTAAAGCACAGAAGCACAGAGAGTTTAAAAGTAAAGAAACACTGTAGAAATCTCTTGTGAGAATCCTCCTCAAGTTCTAAGTGTTAGAATTCTGTAAGAGGAGTGTGAGTGCATGTAAGGGTTGTCTCCTAAACCCGATAAAAGGAGAAGAGGGGTGTAAGAAGGAGTTTGATCTTCGCCTATCAAAGGAAGATCGTTAGTGGATGTCGATGGCCTCGACGGAAGAGGAATCGACGAAGTGGATGTAGGTCACGATGACCGAACCACTCTAAAATCTGGTTTGCGTTTTATTCTTGCTATTTACCTTACTGCAAACTGCCTTCAATACTTTTACGAACACGCTTTCAAGTTAAGTTTCCGAGTTTGGTTTTCAACGTACGAAATCGATTTTTCGTCGGATATGGTTTTATCGCAACAAAGTTTTTGAAGATGTGATTTTTACCGCTCCACTGATTCATCCCTCCCTCTTAGTGCCGACCCCAACCCTTGATCCTAACAATTGGTATCAGTGCCATAATTTTCTAATTTGGTTTAACACCCAAATAGAAATGACAATTTTCGGCTTTCAAGAGGGTCACTCTCTCATTCGTCCTCCATTTTTCAATGGGACGGATTACACTTATTGGAAAACTCGAATGAGAGTTTTCTTGCTTTCATTGAATCTCGATTTATGACATAGTCGAATTTGGTTTTAAAAGGTCTTCTCTTCCAATGAAAGATTGGAATGATTTGGAGAAGAAGACTTTTTCTTTAAATGCTAGAGCTATGAATGCTCTATTTTGCGCCTTAGATAAAATGAAGTTTAATCGGGTTTCTTTGTACAAAACGACATTCGATATTTGGCATATTCTCGAAATCACACACGAAGGCACAAGTAGTGTAAAAGATTCTAAAGTAAATTTTTTGATGCACGATTTTGAGATGTTTTGTATAGAACCAAGAGAGACTATTGAAGACATGTACACCCGTTTTACCAATGTCGTTAATAGTTTAAAAGCTCTTGACAAATGTTTTTCGGATTTTGAACTTGTAAACAAAATTTTATGTTCTCTTAATAAAACTTGGGGTTCAAAAGTAATGGTAATTCAAGAATCAAAAAATTTGAATACCTTTCCTATTGAAGAACTAATAGGGTCCTTGATGACTTATGAAATGACGTGCAATGCACGTAAAAAACTCAAGAACAACCTTCCAAAGGACAGGAAGGATTTCAGACTAAGAACAATCGAAGACCACTTGAGCATAAGCTCAAGTGATGGTGAACTTGAACTCCTCACTAATAAATTTAAAATGTTCATGAAACAAAAATTGAAGAACAAAAAGAACGCAGCTACTTGCTTTAAACGCAAGAAGAAGTTCCAAAAGATGAATCGAGCTCCTCCGACGAAGATGAGGAGAAAATCAACAAAAGCGAGGTGGCAAGCTATGCCTTAACGGCTTTTAACGATGAGATAATTGAAACTCCCTTAATTTATTTCGAAATTATACATGATGCTTTTCATGATGCATTTTTTTTATTTAGAATTTTTTTTTAAAATTACATATTTAAAAATATAATGAAAATATAAAAATTAGGATCATGCTAATAATTTCGAAAATGATAATAAAAAATTACATGTTTAATAACAAAATGATTTTGGTTGAAAATGCCTTATGCTCAATGAAACTATGATTGATGAATATGCTTTATGTTTAATGATTTCTATGGCTTGTATGTCCTATTATGATGAATATTTTAAAAATAAATAAAATCATTTTTGATTTGAAGTAATGCATAATGATCATGCTCAATGAGTTTTTCTTTCGAAATTATGCATGATGAATCTTACGATTTATGGATTATCAATTTTTACCATAATGAAAGTCGCTTATTGATCTTTGTCGTAATAAATCTTGCACCTTTATTTTTAAATGATGATATATATTTTTAATTGGCATAAATGAAAAAAGACATGCTTGAATGAAATAAATCACATGAAACAACTAAGAAGAGGAAAGGTTTCACCTTGAAAATTTTAATTTTCTAACTTTATCGATTTTTCCAAAAAAGGAGATTAATGAAAACATATATATTATGCTTTTATAAATCTCATGAATTATGAAAATGATTTGAATTTAATGGGTTTTATCAAAATCATGATCTTGATTTCTCATAATTTATAACTTGAAATCATTTATAAAACAAGATATCCTATTATGGGTTCTTGTATTTCTTATTGAGATTTATCCATACGAATCATTTTTTTATATTATAATCTTTATGATTCATAATGAATTGAGAGATTTTATATGCATGAATTAATATTTTAATCTCCTACAATACTGAATGAATTATATCTATCTCATGATCTTCTAAGAATTCTTTTCATTATTTATTTAAGAGGAGATTTATTAAAATGAATCATGCTTTTTCTTGAATTTTTAGAATTTTAACTTGAAAATTCTTTTTATTAATCAAGATTGTCTACTATGATTCTTTCTTTTCGCTATTTGAGGTATTAAAAAAGAATCATAATATGTCTTTTGATATTCATGATTTATCTTCACGATCTTTGATATTTTATCTCCCATGATATGATTTTTATGTACAATTCCTTGTATTCATGAAATATTTATCTCATCACCCAATTATTTCTTCTTGATATTCTTTATGTGATGATATGAATGCATGAAATATTCATGAATTTATTTTGATACATACAAATGATAAAAGAGGGAAAAGTTATGATCATGCATGGTAGGATATAACTTGACAAATTAATACCATCATTATTTGAAACATTTATGATTTGGAATGATGCATGCAATACTTATGCTTTTTATTGTGATGATATATGTGATGCATATGATGTGCATCATGAATGCTTTAAATGATGAATGTATGATAACATGATCAAAATGTTGATAAATACTTAATATGTATGATATGCTCATAATAATGATTGATTTATTCGATATTATGCATGAAAAATGAAATGTAAGGTTTTTGAAAATGTTCATGTTTTAATTTAAAAATATAATGATGCACAAATAAGATTGATACTTACCTTTGCCATAATTTGAAAATTGATGTAAAGGATCTTCCATTCTTTTTGACAATGACAAAGGGGGAGCAAAACGTGCTAGCAAACAAATTTGCTAGCTCACACAATTCAAGAAGAAAGCAAAAATTACATTTCTCAAAAGAAAAGAAATTACTATCTTGAACATCACCAAGAATGCACATCGAAAAGAAAAGCAAATATGTCAATTTGTATATCTTTAAATTTGCTAGCTTGAATGTTGTAAAACTTGCATATCTAAAACTTGATAGCTTGAATGTTCTAAACATGATGTAACACTTGCTAAATTTTCTAGCTTAAAATTGCATGATGATAAAACTTGATATTGTTGAATCTCGGATTTTGATGATGAAATCAATTGATGGGTTAATTGATCTAATCCATATTATTGAGTTAAGTGTGTAGGATTAACTACGATAGCTTGAAGACATAAAGCAAGTCTACCGGAGTCCAGTTCGATGGGTGTTTGAGAGTTCGAAGATTCGTTGGAGATGTTGCCGGAACCAGTCGAGAGGAAATCGGGGACTTGTCGGAGTTTTCGAAAGTCCGCCGAAGAGATCGTCGGAGGTTCGCGGAGATCATCGAGAAGGCTCGGCTACTCGTTGAACTCGCCACAAGATCAGGAGCTCGCTGGGAGTCCGCCGGAAGAAATCCGAGGGTGTATCGGAAGTCCGCCGGAAGATCGTCAGAAAGCTCGCCGGAAGGAAACTCGACGTTGCCGGTTATAAAGATCTTCTTAGGACTATGTCTTAACTTTGTAGTTTGCATGTAATTAGGGTTAGGATTAAGAAATAATCCTATATCTTGGTTAGGGGCCAAATGGGCCAGATCTGAAGCCCAACCAGTGATCTATAAGGTCGGGCGGTAGAACCGTCGGACTGGGCGATGGCACTACCCAGAACTCGAAGGATCGGGAGGTGGTACCGTCGGACTGGGTAGTGGCACCGCCACTAACAGGCGGTGGCACCGCCAGCATCGGGAACCCAAAAGTAATTCAAATTTGGAGCCCAAATTTGAATCTTCTTGGGGCCTATAAATACCCCTCAATTCTCAGTGGAGAAAACAACCTTTGAGAAGTTAGAGATTGAGAAAAAGCCTTAGCAAAGTATTTAGCAAGTCTTGTTTTCAATAGCTTAAGTGTTTACCTCTCTCTTTCTCTTTGAAAAATCTGTAATAGTGTGAACCACTTGTAAAAGGTTATAAGAGGGGTATTTGTCCTTCCCCTTCAAAGTGATTTGCTAGTGGAAGTTGGGAGCCTCATTGAAGAAGGCTTCGCAAGTGGATATAAGTCATTTTGACCGAACCACTTTAAATTGGTGTGTTCCTTGAATGTGTAAGTATTTACTTTTCTGAAACTGTTATTTACATAGCAGCAAGCTTTCGGTTTTCATCTTCTCACTTTACTCGATCTACTTTCTCTAAGTCATTGACGAATTGAAATCTCTACGCATTTACGAAATCGTTTTCAAATTTACAAGTTTTAATCCGCTGCACTAATTCATCCCCCCCTCTTAGTGCCGCTCCGATCCTAACAATTGGTATCAGAGCAAGACTCACTCTCATATTTGGTTTAATACCCAAGAGAGATGGCTTACTCCGGCATGCAAGAGGGTCACTCTATTACACATCCGCCTATGTTTAATGGGTCGGATTACACGTATTGGAAGACTCGTATGAGGATCTTCCTTATTTTCATGGATTTTGAGCTTTGGAATATTGTTGAAAATGGATTTCAAAAATCTTCTCTTCCGATGAACGAATGGGATGAATCAGAGAAGAAGGTTTTTGCTTTAAATGCAAAGGCTATGAATGCCTTGTTTTATGCATTTGACAAAAATGAATTTAATCGCGTTTCGATTTGCAATTCGGCTTTTGATATTTGGAGAACTCTTGAGGTCACTCATGAAGGCACTAGCCAAGTGAAAGAGTCCAAAATCAACACTCTTGTGCATTCTTATGAACTTTATCGGATGAAACCAAGTGAGTCCATCGGAGACATGTACACCCGTTTCACGGATGTCATCAATGGACTCAAAGCTCTTGGTAAAGGTTTTTCTAACTTTGAACTAGTAACTAAAATTTTAAGATCCTTTCTAAAGAGTTGGGATCCAAAAGTCATGACCATTTAAGAGGCCAAGGACCTTAAAACATTTCCTCTCGAAGAACTTATTAGATCTCTTATGACCTAGGAAATGTCGTGCCATACTCATGAAGAGCTCGAGAACCCCCTTCCAAAGAACAGGAAGGATATGACACTTAGAACACAAGAAGACCACTTGAAAGGAACATCAAATGATGAGGACAGTGACGATACATTGCACTTTTAACTCAAAAATTTTAAAAAATTATAAGAAAGAACAAATTTAAAAATGACACCAAAAACAAACTTGAACATAGAAAGGACCAAGTAATATGCTACGAATGGAAGAAGCCAGGGCACTTAAAAAATGAATGCCCCTAAGCCAAGAAGAAGAAGAAAGCTTTGAAAGCGACTTGGGACGACTCAAGTGATTCCGAGAATGAAGAAGCTAGCAACAAAGAGGAGGCAAACTTCGCGCTAATGGCTTTAGGAGGAGAGGTATGTGATTTAATTAATGAAGATTTATCTTTCGACGAACTTTCTATCGCTTTTCACGAATTATTTGATAAGTGTAGAACTATTAGTAAGAAGTTCAATCTATTATAGAAAGAGCATGCCTTACTACAAAATAAGCTTGATAATCTTCAAACTCCTCCATTCTTTAAGTGTGAACACTTAGAAGTAAAAAAAAAAGAGAATTTGCTACTTAAAGAGACCTTAAATAAGTTTAAGGTTGCTAGCAAAGGCTTGGACATGATCCTTGCAAACAAGGGTCACGTCGCAAATATAAGTGAAATTGGTTTTGTGAGTGGATCTCACCAAAATTCTACCACCTTTATTAAAGGACCCACATTACATGTTTCACCTCATTTGAAATGTAACTTTTGTTGTAAATCCGAACATGTTGTTTACAAATGTCCATTTAAGAAAATTAGTCCACATAAGTTGATATGAGCTCCTAAAGGAACTATAAATAATTCAATGATGAATAACAAAATTAGTAGATCAATTTTTGAGGCACCCAAAATCAAATGGGTACCTAAAAACTATCCTCTTTTGTAGACAAACTCACAAGCTAGGAGCAAGAGATGGTATCTTGATAGTGAATGCTCAAAGCACATGACCGGAGATCCATCTCATTTCTCTATGCTCACTAGCAAAGAAGAAGGGTATGTCACATTTGGAGACAACAACAAAGGTAAAATCATTAGCAAGGGAACTGTTACGGTAAGTAACTTTTTAGCCGCGACCTTAGGGCCGACGCGGCTGGTTCAGGGCTCCAAATGACTTGAATCGGATGTGTCCCTCCCTAAGGCCTGGAGATGGCGGATGTCGAGGGCCTGCCTGGAAAACTCCGCCTCGCTGAGCTAACGACGATCGGGTACCTGCAAGAATATCCCATGTATTCTTGCTCAAACAAATCCCTAGCTAGGATCATTCGGATTGAGAGAGTTCTCTAGGAGAATCCGATTAGAGCTAGACTCGAGTAGAAACTGTTTGGGCCTAACAGTACCATAACCGGTATACGATCTCTGGAGTATTAGATGGATGAGGGACTATAGATACACAAAAATTAAGGATAGATAAGTCTAAAAGATTGAACTCTCTTGTATCGTCTAGGGACTACGACGTAGTAGCCTAGTACGTCCGTAGTCGATGAGTCGAGTAAATTATTATGAAGATAATAATTCACTGAGTCAGAAGAAGTTCTGATAGTTATGACTCACGACCAACTCGATATTGGGCTTAGAGGGTCACATACATATGATATGTGTTGCGACGAGTAGAGGTTCGAATATAAGATATCCATCGAACCCCTTATCTTATTGGATATCCAATAAGCCCCTGAATTATTGGATCCTATGGATGAGATCCAATAAGAGCCATTGAGAGATTATTGGATAGAGATCCACTAATCTAAGAGGCTTGGGTAGTTTGATGAAGATCCAATACCAAATATGGCAGAATTCATTAAGGTTAAGTTGATAGGGGATATTTATAAATAAGAGGGAACTAAACACCCATAGGTTAAATGTTCATTTTAGCTGGCTCCTCCTATTCTCGTCTCTCTCTCTCTCTCTCCTCCTCAAACTACATCCCCTATTTGGGGCATGTGGACAGCAAAAAGAGGCAATTGTTAGGATCAAGAGTCGGCACTAAGAGGGGGGGGGGGGGGGGGGGGGGGGTGAATTAGTGCAATGGTAAAATAACTTTGATTTAAAAACTTTCGTACGATAAAAACTAATTTCGACGAAAATCGATTTCGGAAGCTTAATAACTTGGAAGCGTATGAAAGCGTAGTAATTAGGTAAAGTAGTTTGTAGTATGTAAATGGCAAGAATAAAATGCAAACCAGAGAACACAACAGTTTTAGAGTGGTTCGGTCAACGTGACCTACATCCACTTTCGGCTTCCTCCTCCGACGAGGTCACCAACGTCCACTAGAGACCTTCCTTCAATAGGCGAAGGCCAATCACCTTTTACACCCCTCATCTCCTTTTTATGGGTTTAGGAGACAACCTTTACAAGCACTCACTCTCCTCTCTTAAACAAAATTCTAACATTTAGACTTGAAGGAGGGAATTTCCAAAGAGATTACAGCAGCGTTTCTTTGCTTTTAGACTCTTTGTGCTTGTGTGCTTTAACCAGGGATGAGAGGGGTATTTATAGGCTTCAAGTTGATTCAAACTTGGAGCCTAAAACTTTCCCATCCCGGGTTCCCCGGGCACGGGCGGTACTACCGCCTGCACTGGGCGGTACCACCGCCCAGTGTCAGTCTGACACTGACACTATCCTGGGCGGTACCATCGCCTGGGGGGCAGTGCTGGGCGGTACCACCGCCTGACACCCTGCTAGGGGCGGTACAACCACCCAGACTGGCGATACACCGCCTGACACAGTCTCGAAGACTATGCCACGACGGTGAGACTTCTTGAGGCACTATTTGGGCCTCTTATTGGGTCCAACACAGTCCTTATATGGGCCTAGTTGGCCCCTAATTGGGTTGGCCCAAATCCAAACCCAAACCCAATTACGTGCTAACTACGAAATCTAAGACATAATCTGAGCTAGACAAGTCCTAAGTCTTGGTTCTTCCGGCGAGCTTCCGACAATCTTCCGGCGAGGTTCCGACAATCTTCTGGCTAACTTCCGACGAACTCTCGGCAATGATCCGACGGACTCCCGGCAAGCTCCTGGACTTCACGATGATCTTCTTAGCGAGTTCCGACGAGCTTCTCTGGTAAGCTCCGAGACTTCTCGACTGGTTCCGCCAGAACTTCCGACGAACTCTCGAACTCCCAACGAAATCGCGTCCTTGACTCTAAGACTTAATTTTGCTTCATGCCTTGCTATCATAGTTAATCCTGCACATGTAAAAACACACTTTGACCTAGACAATTAATATTAAGCATTAATCATGTTGTCCGTCATGTCATTGGTCCCTCGATGCTTCGTCTGATTCTTCGGCGCATCGTCCTCTCTTGCGGCCTATTGCCCAATCGGCCAGTTGACTCCGCGACTCCGATATCCTTGGCGCAATATCCACTCTTCTTGGCCCGATGCCCGAATCCATGGCCTAAAGCCTTCTATTGACACGTCGACCGATCCTCGGCCCGACGTCCAATCTTCTGACATGTTTCTCCGACCCAACATGATTCTTGTTGCTTTAATTGTCTCTCCCTGATCGAAGCATCCTGCATCACTCAAAAATGTAGATTAAAACATAAATGCTTATCAATTGGTTTCATCACCAAAATCCGAGATTCAACAATCTCCCCCTTTTTGATGATGACAACCAATCGATGACGGAGTTAATCTTAACTCCCGGAGTTTAAACAAACTCCCCCTATCAATATGCCATATTGATAGAACTCTTGGGATTCAAGCTGAATTCAAGTCCTTACAAATATTCATCGTGAATATTTGCAATACGTCATCATGCATAACATTATCATACTTCTCCCCCTTTGTCATCAACAAAAAGAAGTACCAACTATCAAATGTTTGGAAATACAAGTTCAACTCATTGTATGATAAACATAATCTCTAGTTTTATCATCAAATAATTTTACTATCATCATAGATATGCAAGGTAATAAGATAGTAAGTTCTACAACATATAAGCTAGCAAATTTTATAATATTTTAGAACATACAAGCTAGCAGTTTTGAGATGTTCAAGAAGGCAACTCTTGTTTCTTGAAATATGCAAATTTGTCAATTTTGCTAAATGTTCAAGTTAGCATGTTTCGCTTCTTGAGATAGGCAAGATAACACTTTTGCTTGAGAAAGCAAGATAGCATTTCTTGCTTTTGTTGAGATAGCAACTTTTTGCTTCTTGAGATTGCAAGCTAGCATCCTGCGTCACTCAAAAACGCAGATTAAAACATAAACACTTATCAATTGGTTTCATCATCAAAATCTAAGATTCAACAGCAGCCCCTTCTTGATTGCATGGTGCGCGCGAGGAAGAGTTTTGGACAATGATTTGAGAAGCATCTTCGCAGCCCTTTGTCACGGACAAACTTCTAAACAGGATGTTTGATGTAATGCTTATGTATGTCCGTGTCTTTTAGTATGTTCATGCTTTGTACAACATGTAGAGGGACGACCGAAGGCTTAATAGTCCCATTTTAGTTAGGTTGGTGGTCGCTTTAGGCTTGTAAATAAAGGTTGTGTCATGTGGACACGTGTGAGAGATTTTCGATCTGTAGTGGACCATTTTACCCTTTATTGTGCAACTATTCAGAGCTTGTAAAGTCTGTTTGTAATTTGCATTGTCTATGAAGTGTTTTCAGAAATGTTTGCTTGTGGATCCCGAATGAGGCATTTTCTCTAACCCGTTCTCTCTTTTGTGGGTCCTAAAGGACATAGGAGGCTTCGGGGAGGCTGACCTTTGCGGACGGACACGCAAGTGTGTCACACGACTTAGGCAAAACCAGCTAAGTCCGTGTCAGATGGTATCAGAGCGGGACAAGGACTCATAGAAACACTTAGCATGCAAACATGGGGGACCTAGCGGGGCTGCGTCGAGGGCAGTCAGCACACGCGCGACCGTTTGGGGGAAAACAGACATGGAGATGTAGGGAAAAGGAGTCACTCGGAGGAATGAGCATCTGACATTGGCATTCAGAGGAATAGCCAACCTTTCGCACAAGAGGCACCACGAGAATAGGCAAGCTTGGAAGAATGCGGAGCGCACAAAGGTTGGGATGGCTGAGTTTAAGCTACGACTCAACGTTGACAACTATACTTGATGGTACTCAAGGCAAGCGAGGCGCTTGGTAAAGGATGAGACCATGTAAGGTGGAATGAGTTGCTCAACGACCGAAAGAGTTATGCAAAGCTCATAGAGGTGAGGGGAATTGCTAGCTCGAAGAATTTGGTACTCATGCATGGGCTTGTATGTGGACGATGGAATGTTCGTGGTCATCCCAAGGCGACTGAAACTCGACGCCATGAAGCATTGAAACTTTCTCTTCGGCATGTGAAGGATACGTCCGTAGGAGACTAAAGTGTGCAACGAGTTCAGCATGTTGCTAGGCCTTGAGTGGTGCAGCGAGGGCTGTATTGACGTGGAGCCACAATCTAGCAAGTGCATTTGCAAGAGGCAGAACAATGCACAGTTTGTTCAGCAGATCGAAATAGTCCAAGGGGATGGTGGTCTCCGAAACGAAGAGAGATGTTGCTCCAATGGGATAGTTATCCAGGAGGGATAAGTCCCTGCTCTCTAGAGGGAGAATCATGTGGGACGGACCTCACATGTTGAGGAGTACCTCAAAAAACAACAACTACACGAAGCTCAATGGGCTGAGCAGGCGACGAGGAGTCATCGCATGATCTCGCTCGAGAGAATGCATTGGTGGATGCATTGCGAGATCAAGAGGGGCAGCGACCCAAAGCAACACAAATGAAGGCACACTTGGAGTCGATATAGAGATCAGACTCAAGGGAGGGCTGACCCGTGGAATGGTGGGCGCGAGGGCCACCATCAACTCAATGCAAAAACGAGGAGCGGAGCAACTTAGGTGTAACTTGGCAAAGTACCCAAGCCGCATGAAGGGAGCCAGCATAGAAGATGAAACATGGAGCGGAGGCACAATGCTTTCCTTGGACAGAGGTCAAGGACATGAACTCTTGTAGAGGCAAGAGCAGGATCATGTTGTTCCATGGGTCCTTCATTCTGACGGAGCAGACTCATCTTGCATGGTGCCAAAGACGAAGGGAGCTTCTGGGCACATGCACCTTATCTCGGAAAAGCATTTGATGGAGGAATTAAGGCGACTCAATTTGCGGAGGCGAAGTTGGGTTTAGATGGCCTTGGTACGGGGCAAGAGGACGCGGATGCGGGTACTCTTGAAGAATATGCCACAGTGTTGCCATTCAAGTTGCCACGAAGGAAGCGTGCGCAGCGGAAATTATGCTGGTAGGGACAGAGGCCCAGGATCCAAACAATTGTGCACTAATTGCAGTGAAGTCGGGGGACTTCGGGAGCTACTAGGCGACGGACTGTCCCAGAGTGGTGCTTCATTTAGGTGTGACCCAAGAGTGGGTGGATGAAGGTCGATTGCCAAAGGAGCGAACAAAATCGAAGGTGGAAGAGACCCTGCGATGTATTGGCAGAGGCCACACGTGGAGGGATCACAATTCGAGTTCATCCCACAAGGATCAGAATGCAATGGAGATGTCACTAGGAGGCGACAAGGTGCAGCGGATCGTGGTGGAACAGTTCGTGGCAATGCGATACACACAACATAGTCCCGTGAGGGACTAGATCATACGGAGGTATGATCGGGAGCTATTGGAAACTCCACTTCGGTGAACAACACGACGGTAAGAAGGGCTATGGATTCAAGGAGTGAAGGCCATGGTACTGTAGAGGTGGGTCTTCCGTGCGTGTATCGAATTTTGCATCGGATAAAAGCCTTGGTCATCAGCATATGAGGGCTGTGTTCCACCAAGGGAAAAGTTTGAATGCAAGTACTAGTGAGTCCCATGGGAGGGATTTGATCATACAGAGGTATGATCGAAGCAGCTGGAGAGTTGGACTGCTCCAGAGCCTATATTCGCTTAAGGGGGCCCGACAAGTTAGAGGATAAGGTCGAGTAAGCGAACGTTGCTACCAAGGAAGCTAAGGAGAATAGAATCGGTGCAAATCCTATAATGCGATGGCAGAGGCCATACATGAGAGTTGCAGTCAGTCTTTCGATCGACCAAAGGGAGCTGCTTGGATAACACAGAGGTGTTGAAGCAGGGGGTCGAAAGGGGCGAGGAAGCGACGACGAGTCCAAAGGGACTTAGCTACCCAAAATTAAGCATCAGTTAGAATGAAGGTGGACTTAGAGGAGTGCCACAGAGACATATCTATTGATCGTGAAGAAAAGAGATGCAGATACGAGGTGACGGATAGTAGGGCCATGGGCATGGCAGCGTCATGGTACCGCAGAGGCGGGTCATGCAAGAGTGCACGACCAAGGAACGAAGCAGGCAGTATGTGGTGTTGTACCTTTGCTACTCAGGGGAGTAGGCGACAGGGTTGTTGGAGAAGACGGTACAATCCCAGAGGCGACCAAATCTATTAGAGAATTACTCCAAGTTGGGGTGAAAACTTCTTGCATTCCAGAAGTTCGATGGCATTGAGAAGGTGAATCACAGTAGCTAACTCAACGCAAGGAGTGCAAACACTTTAAGTGCTTCAGAAGTGTGAGCAAAGAGCAGGCGAAGGCCAGTAACCAGCTCGATGCATGGAGTACAACCTCGAGGAGGCGGGCGAAGTTAAGTAACCTTTGCCTTCTCAACTCTTAAGAGAATGGGTGAAACCAAGTACCCTAATTCTCTTATCTATCCAGCAGAGGAGCTCTACACATGTTCAAAGACCCTTCGAAGATAATGAAAGACAATAGTTGTTAAATCCTCACCAACGGTGATCAGTGTTACTGAGAGTAGATTGTCCGCTTTATTTCCCAACGAACTGCCAATCGAAAGCGGAAGTGATCCGAACCTACTTCGAAGTGACAACTAAGTGAAAGAAGAGTCAATAGACAAATTTTGTGGAGGAAGGACCCAAAAACTTCAGAAGTTTGCGATACGATGCTCGTTAAAGCTCCAACAAGCATCCACCCAGTTCAAGCAGCATGAGCATTTGAGAGACTGGTGCATAGTAAGGATGGTCTTTTCCTTCATCTGGAGGATCCGCAGGAACTAACATGGATCAACACAACTCAGCCAACCCCACACTAGAGTCAGAGTCATTGGCGAGTTGAAGCAGCATGGCGGATCAAAGGTTCGACTACTAAAAAAACAACAGCGGAGAGCAGTTGGGAGCCAAGAGGCGCATTGCAGTTGGAGCAGAAGATTAAAGACTCAGCAAAGGCGAGGAGTTGCAGTGTCGACAAAGGCTTCGACGAGGACGTCAAAGAAAAAAGTGGGGGAGAATGTCACGGACAAACTTCTAAACAGGATATTTGATGTAATGCTTATGTATGTCCGTGTCTTTTGGTATGTTCATGCTTTGTACAACATGTAGAGGGACGACCGAAGGCTTAATAGTACCATTTTAGTTAGGTTGGTGGCTGCTTTAGGCTTGTAAATAAAGGTTATGTCATGTGGACACGTGTGAGAGATTTTCGATCTACAGTGGATCATTTTACCCTTTGTTGTGCAACTATTCAGAGCTTGTAAAGTCTGTTTGTAATTTGCATTGTCTATGAAGTGTTTTCGGAAATGTTTGCTTGTGGATCCTGAATAAGGCATTTTCTCTAACCCATTCTCTCTTTTGTGGGTCTTAAGGGACATAGGAGGCTTCGGGGAGGCGACCTTTACGGACGGACACGCAAGGGTGCCACACGACTTAGGCAAAACCAACTAAGTCTGTGTCACCTTGTCATGTAGTTCGTCGCTAGAGAGGAGGACAATTGACCTCCTTTATCCTCTCCCACAGAACTGTAGGTTTTTAGGGATATACGATCTCCTTAGGTAATTCTCTTATGCGTAGTTCTTCGGTTTCGCGGGTTTTTACGCACCAACTTTTGCACGACGATGAAACCTTATTTTTTGCGGGAATTCTAGGATTTTATTTTTCAGTTCTTTTGTTGCGCATATGATGTCGCCCAGATTTCCCAACAATGGTATTAGAGCCAAATTGTTCATGCGAAAGATTGATTTTGAACTACGTGTGTTATGTTTTGAAAAAATATTTGACGTCAAGATCGTTGACACAAAGGCGAGAATGGGCAGCAACCGTTGTTGCCCTCGTAGAGCGACAAAAAGGACTACTTGTAGCCTTGGCCACCACCTATGTGGCGGCGGCCGACGGCTTGCCCGCAACAACGGCGACGCTTGCGAGTAGGGCGCCTACAAGCAGGCAGAGGCAGCACTAGCCCGCAAGCAAGCTACTTGCGGGCTGATCGCCTTGCACGCGGTAGTCGACTATGCACAAGGCAAAAATTGCCTGTGCGCGAAAGGTGGCGATCGCAATGGGGTGCGACCGTCCCACTAGCAACCGCCTATGTGCGAGGCACCGCCTATGCACATGACAACACCATACTACCGCTTGCCAACCTAGGTGATAGCCACAAAGGTTGCAATCACCATACTACCGCCGGCGGGCAAGGGCATGCCCGCCCCCTGCAATGGTCATCACCGGTAGGGTGGCGGTGACAACAATGTAGTTGGGAGAAGAGAAGGGGTTGGGCTTTTTTGGCCAAATGATAGTTTTATCTCTCGAAATTTTAGAAATTTCAAATTCTGTCCTTTTATCTAAATTATGAAAATACCCCCTCATTATTCAAAAAATTTCCTACATGTCCCTAATCTCAAAAAATATTAATTAATTAAAAATTTTAATTGATTATTATTATTATTATTATTATTATTATTATTATCTATTAGTCCTATATAATGATGATGTGTACATGTGATGTATGATATATGGACGGATGATCATGGACCGTGTGATATGATTATTATTATTATTGGGGTCTACGAGCCTCTATTTTATTTCTCATTTATTATCAAGCCTGCGGCCTATGATTGAGTTGTAATCACATGAGGAGGCACAGTGGGAGCGTGGATGGTCTTCACCTATTGAAGGAAGGCCTTTAGTGAACGCCGGAGACCTCGTTGGAGGAGGAATCCGAAAGTGGATGTAGGTCACGTTGACCAAACCACTCTAAATCCTGGTTTGCTTTTCATTTGAGCAATTTACATTACTACAAATCTCCTTAATCATCTCTTGCAATTTTACGAAAACTTTCAAGTTCATAATATCTCCAAAATGGATTGAATTGAAACCATTTTCGTTCGAATCAGTTTTAATCGAAACAAACATTTTTTTGAAATCATAAAATTTTTTCGCTGCACTAATTCACCCCCCCTCTTAGTGCCGATCTTGATCCTAACTGCAAAAAGGGCAAAACAAAAGCTTTGAGAAGCTTTAGGTACATTCATGATCAGTCTTCATTTGTTAGACTCTTATGATAACACATGAGTATTATGTTAGGATCGAGAGCACTAAGAGGGGGGGGGGGTGAATTAGTGCAGCGGATATCTTACAGCGATTAAAAACCAAAAGCTGCGTTCGTTCAATAAAAGCTATTATGATGCAAAAGCTAATTCTCAGTTTGTATCTAAGTGCAGTTTGCGTCTAAGCGCAGATTGCGTCTAAGCGCAGTTTGCGTCTAAACACAGTTTGCGTCTAAGCGCAGTTTGCGTCTAAGCGCAGTTTGCGTCTAAACACAGTTTGCGTCTAAGCGCAGTTTTGCGTCTAAGCGCAGTTTACGTCTAAACTCAGATTTACGTCTAAACGCAGTTTTACGTCTAAACGCAGATTTACGTCTAAACGCAGATTTACGTCTAAACTTTGAAACTCGTTTGTATACTCGCAGAAGGCAGTATGCAGTTGAAATCAAGACGTAAACGTGAACTGAGAACTGATGATTGTGAGAGGAAAGCCGATTTACGTCTAAATGCAGTTTTACGTCTAAATGTTGAAACTCGTTCGTAAAATTGTAGAGGACAGTTTGCAGTTATCAATAGGATCAAAATGTAAGTGTAAACTGCAAGGAAACTCTTTCGTAAAAGCACGGAAGACAGTTCTGCAGAATCAAACGTAAACGTAAACTGTAATGTACGAAAATACGAATTTACGTCTGAATGCAGATTCGGAAGAACAACACTTAGAACTTGTTCGTGAAAGCGCAGAGTGCAGTAGTAATGGAGGAGGTTTGCAGTAATGATAAAGTGCTAAAAAATAAACGCAAACCAGAGATTTAGAGTGGTTCGGTCAGCCTTGACCTACTCCACTTTTGGCTTCCTCCACCGACGAGGTTGCCGACGTCAACTAGGGGCCTTCCTTCAATGGGCGAAGGCCAAACTGCCCTTTTACAGTTTCTCTCCTTTTAACAGGCTCAGGAGACAACCTTTACAGACCTTTCTCTCCTCACTTTACAACTGAAAACTTGAAGAACAGAAGGAGGAGACTTAAGGGCTTTACAACACTTTTGAGCTCTTAGAATCACAGAAAAGATCAAGATTTCGGTGTAGGTCTGTATCTTTTCAGTGCTGAATGGGTGGGGTATTTATAGGCCCTAACCCAATTCAAATTTCGAGCTCAAAACGATCAAATCCCGGAATTTCGGGATCAGGCGGTTGCACCTCTTGACTGGAGAGGTGGCACCGCCTGGCAGAGCTCGAAGTTTGAGCTCAGGCGGTTGCACCTCTCGACTGGAGAGGTGGCACCGCCTGGCAGAGCTCGAAGACTGAGCTCGGACGGTTCCACCTTCTCTGTCAGGGGTGGTTGCACCTTCCTGCCAGAGCTCGAAGACCGAGCTCAGGCGGTGCATCTCCTGACCAGAGAAGTTTCTCTTCTCTGCCAAAGGTGGTTGCACCTTTCTGCCAGAGGTGGTTGCACCTCTCTGCCAGAGGTGGTTGCACCTCTCTGCCAGAGCTCGAAGACTGAGCTTAGGCTGTGCATCTCCTGGCCAGAGAGGTCGTACATCTCTTCCAGAGCTCGAAGACTGAGCTCGGTGATTGCATCACCAGGCAGAGCTCGAAACTTGAGCTCAGGCGGTGCTACCGCTTGACAAAGGAGGTTGCACCGCCCAGTCTCGCTTGGAGACTGAGCCCTGGGCGGTTGCACCGCCTGGCTGGAGCGGTTGCACCTCCCAGTCTCGCTGGGAGACTTAGCCTGGGCGGTTGCACCTCCCTGCCTGGGCGGTTGCACCTCCCACAGCTTCTTGGGTTCGAATGGGTTGAACCATTCGACCCAACTTGAGTTCTTCAGGGGCCCAATTGCCCCAGGATTAAGCTAATGGGATCACCTCCCATTTCTAACTTAATCACCGTGCTAACTACGATTAAATCTAAGACAATTTCTGCAGCTTTGCTTCGGTGCGTCAATCGCTTCTTCCGGCGAGTTTCCGGCGAACTTCCGTCGATCATCCGATGAACCCTCGGTGATGCTTCTGCGGACTTCCGGCAAACTCCTGGACTTTGCGACGATCCACTTGGCGAGTTCCGACGAGCTTCGCTTGGCAAGCTTCTGGACTTCTCGGATCTGTTCCCGCAGAACCTCCGACGACCGTCCGTACTTCCGTCGAACTCTCGAACTCCCAACGTGATCATGAACTTGACTCCGGCGCAACTCCTGCTACTTGTCTATCTTTCATCGTAGTTAATCCTGCACACTTATCTCAACACATAGATTAGACAACAAATGACAATTGACTTCATCATCAAAATCCGAGATTCAACAATCTCCCCCTTTTTGATGATGACAATCAATTGATAATGGAGTTATCCTTAACTCCCCCTGTCTATATGCCATAGTTGAGATAAGTCAACCTTGAATTCAAGACCTAAGAATTCAAGTGACGTATTGATAAGTTAGATCAGTTAAACTTATCAATACTCCCATCATGATACCTATCATGATGTATCTCTTCAAGGATGATGTCAAAGCTTGACATTCATCATCAAGTTTGTATGATAGTGTTTGTGACTATTCATCATGTAATTGAACATTATCATTTAAAGCTCGAAGAACTATTACATGATGCACACATATTATCATTCTAGCAAGTTTGCATTTACTTCACAAAATAGGATATCAACTCAAGACATAATGCAAACTATAGCACATGTTTCATATATCTCTTGGTGATGCAAGGATGGCATTGTACAAACATTATTTATAGCATTACTCAAGGTATCACAGTGTTTATCAATTCATATATTTCTCCCCCTTTGTCATCAACAAAAAGCATTGTTATACAAGGAAGACCAATTTAGACGAAAGCTTATAGAGGGATTTTACATAGATTGCTTTGAAGACTTCTTCCCCCTTTTGTTATAATTCATTTTTACCCGTAAAGATATTACAGAATGACATACATATTCAGGAATCACTTTATCAGATTTAATTCAAAAACTTATTTTTCATGAAAGTGTACGAATAAATCTGTTTTATAGCATTCGAACAACTAAGATGCATTTGGACAAGATTTTGTTACAGATTTTCACATATAATAGAAAATGGCATTCATGTGATCTGATCATTCAATATAGTCCGAAAAATAATTTTAACAAGTTTATTTATTCGGACACATCAACATTCCTAATCAATGCACAAGGTTTTCAAAACTTTTAGTTTCAGAACACAATATTCTTATCACATATAAAAAAAAAAACGATATGATTAAAGTTCGAGATAACCTTTACCACAAAGCACATGTCAAATGTTTACCACAATAGATGTTTACAACCAGCATGTCAGAAGTAACATAAGAAGTTTACAACAACAAATGTTCATACAAGTTCATTCATGAGGTGGAAAATTAAAGTGCCTAAACAAGGAGTCGAATTGACTATGAATCTGCTGTAGCTCTGATAGAATTTGATCTTGTCGTTGTTCAATCCGTTCTTGTCTCTGTTCGAATCGGTCCATTCGAATCCCAATTTCTTCGACGGATGTATGAGTTTGCTCAACTGGATGTGTTTCCTCAAGGGGAAGGATTGGAGGAGATTGAGTACCCCTAAATACTGGTGTTTCCGGTTCTGGTTCAGATTGAGGGTGATCTGTCCTTCTAGGGAGTCTAGCCCAGATACCGTTTCTATAGTAACATCTTAGTCGGTGAAGTAGATTTTTGTTTATTATGCTGTATCGATCTACTTTCATTACTTCTTCTTCTGGTGATATTAGAATGTCGTAAGCTTTTATTATTCTAGTGATTATACCACCATATGGGAGCATCATATCTTTCTTAGATAATTCTAACATGCTTTGTTGGATAAGATACCCAAGACAGATGTCATGTCCCTTCATGATTAAGTACATAGTTCCTAATTCTAATTGACTCACTTCATCATGATGGTATTGTTTAGGAAGGATTATACTAGTCATGATATGATGAAGTAATTTAGTGTTCATAGGTAGTAGATGTTCACAACTTTTAGGAACTAATGTTATGTCGGGATTGTCCAAGATTGTTCCTAAGGCTTCAGCATAGGATGTTCCAATAGTTTCATCAACCCATGATCCTCTAAAGTAAAGTCCTATGCTTTTCATGGGAATGCCTATCATATCACAAATGAATCTATTAGTGATTGAGATGTGTTGTCCTAAAAGATAGGTGGACATCCTTTCTTCCTCATCTATTTTTATGTTATTGTAAAACAATCGAACTAGTCTAGGATAGATGGGTTCATTAATCTGCAAGATTGGAAGTAGATCTAGGTTTGCAAACCATTGGATAGTTTCTAAGTTTCTAAGTTCATGTATGTCTACGTATTTTCCCTTATGGATGCTTCTAAGTTCGAAAGAGGGAAATTTTTCAGCATGGTTTTTCGAATCAAAGAGGGTGAAATCAAACTCTTCTACTAATCTCCTCTTTCCCTTGTCCCTTGAGGATCTTCTAGATCCCATAACTACAACAGTTTAGAGGGATAAAGATGAGCAAGAGTGAATGGAGAGCAAAACAGAATTTAAGAGGTTCTTAGAGAATACCTTGGTTGATTCTTCAAAAGAGAGAAGGATTCTTGATGTTTTGCTCCGAAATGGGAGGTATTTGGGAAGCTCAACGGGGTGAAGTGGAGATGGAGGAGGTTTGGGGGAGTAGAGAAGGGAAGGGAAGTGAGCTGGGGTCGGTTTCACAGCCGGCCCTAGTGTGGGTTTAAAGGGCAGAGCTGCTGGCGGTTGCACCTCTGGCTGGAGCGGTGCAACCTCTGGCAACCCGTGATAGCTGGAGGTGCCACCGCCAGCTGGAGAGGTGCCACCGCCTACAGCCAGTGAGCACCTAATATGATTTGATTAGGGAGCTTTTGCCTTGAGGAGAGTTTCAGAGCAATTAATGTTTGTTACATGATTTCGTATGAGTTTTTTATTTAAGGAAGAAGCTCTTGTACGATCAAGATAGATCTTTTAACGTGCATACGTATGTTTGTTTGGTATCCCTTTTAAGATCATGACATATTTAGTTTCTACAAGAATTAATTCGTAGATGAACGGGTTTTGAAGATCAGGGGGGTATGTGAATTTGGATATCATACGTTTCTAATAAGGTTGTATCGAATTTGTGATTTCACAACTTCCACTTGTTACTTAAGCGTTGCGAGTTCCTTTTTGATTCTTGGTTTATGACCATTGAGAGTCAAGGAGCAGAATATCATTTCTTGCTCCGGCCTAGACTTTTAATGTTTTTATAGAAAGGGATGATCTTTAGGAACCCATTTGCTTTTGGGTGCCTCATAAATAGATCTACATTTTCTATCATATTGCATAGAGTTTATCATGGTTCCTTTAGGAACCCAAATTAATTTGTTTGGACTTATTTTCTTGAATGGACAACAATGTGTCTTGTGTCCAGATTTGCAACAAAAGTTGCACTTGGTTTGGTGTTGAACATGTAAGATGGAGCCTTTTATGAAGGTGGTTGGATTTTGGTGAGGATTTCTCACAAATCCAATCCCGCTCCTTTTTGGAATGTGACCCTTGTTTGCAAGGATCATGTTTAATGACTTGCTACCAACCTCGAATTTCTTCAAGGTGTCCTTGAGTAGCAGGTTTTCTTTTTGCATAGTTTCTAAATCATGACATTTGATACATGAATTTAAACTATCATGATGTTCGACTTTTAACTTATCAAACTCACAAGTAAGACTATCATGCATCTTTTTCAGCAATTTATATTTTCTACTTATACTCTTGCATTCGTCAAATAAGTCATTGAAAGCATTTAATAATTCATCGAAAGATAAATCAGCATCTATTGAATTTGTTACCTCGTCTTCGATGGCCATTAAGGCGTAATGAGCAACTTGCTCGGTGTTGGACTCCTCTTCCTCAGATGCGCTCGAATCATCCCATGTTGCTTGGAGCGCCTTCTTCTTTGTTGTTCTTTTCTTGACTTGGGGACAATCACTTTTGTAGTGTCCCGGCTTTTTGCATTCATAGCAGATCACTTGGTCCTTTTTGGGTTCAAGTTTATTTTTTGCATCATTCTTAAACTTGTTTCTTTTAAAGAACTTTTTAAACTTTCTTGTTAGAAGTGCCAAGTCATCATCACAGTCCTCATCACTTGAGTTTTCTCTCAAGTGGCATTCTGACGTTTTGAGTGCCATATCCTTCCTGTTCTTTGGAAGGATGTCTTCTTGCTCTTCATGAGCTTTACAAGTCATTTCATAGGTCATTAGTGACCCGATTAGTTCTTCAAGAGGGAAATTTCGCAGATCTTTTGCCTCTTGAATAGCGGTGACTTTAGGATCCCAACTCTTAGGAAGGGATCTTAGTATCTTATTAACAAGCTCAAAATCCGAAAAGCTCTTTCCGAGTCCTTTTAGACCGTTGACGACATCCGTGAAACGGGTAAACATGTCGCCAATGGTTTCACTCGGTTTCATCCGAAAGAGTTCGAAAGAGTGTAACAGCAAATTGATTTTTGACTCTTTTACTCTACTTGTGCCCTCATGGGTCACTTCGAGTGTGTGCCAAATATCAAATGCAGTTTCACAAGTTGAAACACGGTTAAACTCGTTTTTATCGAGTGCACAAAATAAGGCATTCATAGCCTTTGCATTTAGAGCGAAAGCCTTCTTCTCCAAATCATTCCAATCGATCATTGGAAGAGAAGATTTTGAAAAACCATTCTCGACAAGATTCCATAATTCAAAATCCATAGAAATAAGAAAGATCCTCATTCGGGTTTTCCAGTAGGTGTAGTCCGTCCCATTAAACATGGGTGGACGTGTAATAGAATGGCCCTCTTGGTTTCCGGCGTAAGCCATCTCTCTTGGGTTTTAATCCTTTTGAGAGTTAACCGGGCTCTGATACCAATTGTTAGGATCGAGAGCACTAAGAGGGGGGGGGGTGAATTAGTGCAGCGGATATCTTACAGCGATTAAAAACCAAAAGCTGCGTTCGTTCAATAAAAGCTATTATGATGCAAAAGCTAATTCTCAGTTTGTATCTAAGTGCAGTTTGCGTCTAAGCGCAGATTGCGTCTAAGCGCAGTTTGCGTCTAAACACAGTTTGCGTCTAAGCGCAGTTTGCGTCTAAGCGCAGTTTGCGTCTAAGCGCAGTTTTGCGTCTAAGCGCAGTTTACGTCTAAACTCAGATTTACGTCTAAACGCAGTTTTACGTCTAAACGCAGATTTACGTCTAAACGCAGATTTACGTCTAAACTTTGAAACTCGTTTGTATACTCGCAGAAGGCAGTATGCAGTTGAAATCAAGACGTAAACGTGAACTGAGAACTGATGATTGTGAGAGGAAAGCCGATTTACGTCTAAATGCAGTTTTACGTCTAAATGTTGAAACTCGTTCGTAAAATTGTAGAGGACAGTTTGCAGTTATCAATAGGATCAAAATGTAAGTGTAAACTGCAAGGAAACTCTTTCGTAAAAGCACGGAAGACAGTTCTGCAGAATCAAACGTAAACGTAAACTGTAATGTACGAAAATACGAATTTACGTCTGAATGCAGATTCGGAAGAACAGCACTTAGAACTTGTTCGTGAAAGCGCAGAGTGCAGTAGTAATGGAGGAGGTTTGCAGTAATGATAAAGTGCTCAAAAATAAACGCAAACCAGAGATTTAGAGTGGTTCGGTCAGCCTTGACCTACTCCACTTTTGGCTTCCTCCACCGACGAGGTTGCCGACGTCAACTAGGGGCCTTCCTTCAATGGGCGAAGGCCAAACTGCCCTTTTACAGTTTCTCTCCTTTTAACAGGCTCAGGAGACAACCTTTACAGACCTTTCTCTCCTCACTTTACAACTGAAAACTTGAAGAACAGAAGGAGGAGACTTAAGGGCTTTACAACACTTTTGAGCTCTTAGAATCACAGAAAAGATCAAGATTTCGATGTAGGTCTGTATCTTTTCAGTGCTGAATGGGTGGGGTATTTATAGGCCCCAACCCAATTCAAATTTCGAGCTCAAAATGATCAAATCCCGGAATTTCGGGATCAGGCGGTTGCACCTCTTGACTAGAGAGGTGGCACCGCCTGGCAGAGCTCGAAGTCTGAGCTCAGGCGGTTGCACCTCTCGACTGGAGAGGTGGCACCGCCTGGCAGAGCTCGAAGACTGAGCTCGGACGGTTCCACCTTCTCTGTCAGGGGTGGTTGCACCTTCCTGCCAGAGCTCGAAGACCGAGCTCAGGCGGTGCATCTCCTGACCAGAGAAGTTTCTCTTCTCTGCCAGAGGTGGTTGCACCTTTCTGCCAGAGGTGGTTGCACCTCTCTGCCAGAGGTGGTTGCACCTCTCTGCCAGAGCTCGAAGACTGAGCTTAGGCTGTGCATCTCCTGGCCAGAGAGGTCGTACATCTCTTCCAGAGCTCGAAGACTGAGCTCGGTGATTGCATCACCAGGCAGAGCTCGAAACTTGAGCTCAGGCGGTGCTACCGCTTGACAGAGGAGGTTGCACCGCCCAGTCTCGCTTGGAGACTGAGCCCTGGGCGGTTGCACCGCCTGGCTGGAGCGGTTGCACCTCCCAGTCTCGCTGGGAGACTTAGCCTGGGCGGTTGCACCTCCCTGCCTGGGCGGTTGCACCTCCCACAGCTTCTTGGGTTCGAATGGGTTGAACCATTCGACCCAACTTGAGTTCTTCAGGGGCCCAATTGCCCCAGGATTAAGCTAATGGGATCACCTCCCATTTCTAACTTAATCACCGTGCTAACTACGATTAAATCTAAGACAATTTCTGCAGCTTTGCTTCGGTGCGTCAATCGCTTCTTCCGGCGAGTTTCCGGCGAACTTCCGTCGATCATCCGATGAACCCTCGGTGATGCTTCTGCGGACTTCCGGCAAACTCCTGGACTTTGCGACGATCCACTTGGCGAGTTCCGACGAGCTTCGCTTGGCAAGCTTCTGGACTTCTCGGATCTGTTCCCGCAGAACCTCCGACGACCGTCCGTACTTCCGTCGAACTCTCGAACTCCCAACGTGATCATGAACTTGACTCCGGCGCAACTCCTGCTGCTTGTCTATCTTTCATCGTAGTTAATCCTGCACACTTATCTCAACACATAGATTAGACAACAAATGACAATTGACTTCATCATCAAAATCCGAGATTCAACATATTAGATACCAGAATTGCTTATCATATTTGTAATTTGTTGCAGATTCTGACAAGACCTAAAAGATTGGCGAGAGGCGAGACGGATCTCAAGATGGGCAATGGAGCAAAAGTTGCTACAATAGCTATTGGCGAGGTCACCCTACATCTGCTTGGTCGAGCTATTATTGCATTGAATACATGTTATTTTATTCTTTCTATTATTAAAAATATTATTTTCATTTTATGTCTGATAGTTAGTGGATATAAATTAGTTTTTGAGAACAATGGTTGTTCAGTATTATTAGATGATGAGATCATCACGAGAGGAATATTGCATAATGGTTTGTTTATGCTAGACACTGCTCCACGTATCATGAATGTAACTGCGTCCAAGAGGAAACGAGATGAGGTGAACAATGCATACCTGTGGTATTATAGGCTAGGTCACATTCATAAGGGAATGATTAAAAAGTTGTTAAAGGATGGATATCTAGATCCATTTGACTATGTGTCATATACAACTTGCGAGACTTGCCGTCGTGAAAAACTAACCAACTCTCATTTTAGTAGAACTAGAGAGAGAGCCACTAAGTTGTTAGAACTCATACATAGTGATGTATGTGGACCCATGTCAACTCATGTCATAGCTGGTTACTTCTACTTTCTTACTTTTACTAATGATTTCTCAAGGTATGGACATGTGCATTTGATAAAGTACAAGTTCGAGGCATTTGAAAAATTCAGAGAGTATAAAAATAAAGTGGAGAACCAGACTGGAAATAGTATCAAGACTCTTCGATCATATCGAGGAGGTGAGTACTTGAGTGCAGAGTTCACCCAGTTCCTCAAGGACCATGAGATTCAATCCCAATGGACACCTCCTTATACACCTTATCTCAATGGTGTATCTGAAAGGAGAAATCGTGCACTGTTAGACATAGTGCGGTCAATGATGAGCTTCGTCGACCTACATATCTCATTCTAGGGATACGCCCGAGAGACCACAACTTACCTTCTAAACAAAGTTCAAACTAAGTCGATAATATCTACACTATATAAGATATGAAAAAAGAAGAAGCCCAATCTTAAGGTTGTTAAAATTTGAGGCTGCCCTGCCCACGTTAAAAGACACAACCCCGATAAGTTGGAACCAAGGACAGAGTAGTGCAAGTTTATAGGATACCACAAGAAAACTTTTGGGTATTATTTCTATCATCTCGAGGACCAAAAGGTCTTTGTAGTCAAGAGAGCGGTGTTCCTAGAGAAGAAACACATTCTTGGCGAAGACAATGGGAGTGTGATAGAGTTGAGCGAGGTTGGATAACGTAGCTCAAGCACCACTCCACAGCCCGAGTCTATTCAAGTACCTAGCACACAAGTTCCGACTTTACGTAGGCCCGGCAAAGTATCTCATCCTTCTGAGAGATATGTAAGACATATTAGAGGAGAGGATGTTGAGGATATTGATCCTCAGACCTACGAGGAGGCTATTATGAGTATAGACTTCGGGAAGTGATGAGAAGCCATGAATTCTGAGATAGATTCTATGTACTCAAACAAGGTTTAGAACCTAATTGATACACCCGAGAGTATTGTACCCATAGTTGTAAGTGGATCTTCAAGAAGAAGATCGGAGTAGATGGAAATGTAGAGACCTATAAAGCAAGACTAGTGATTAAGGGATATAAAAGGCAAGGTGTTGACTATGGCGAAACCTTCTCACCCGTAGCCATATTAAAATCCATCCGAATACAATTGGCTATTGCAACACACTATGATTATGAGATCTAACTGATGGACATAAAAACCGCATTCCTCAATGATAACCTCGAGGAGAAGGTGCATATGATACCTCCACTTCGAAGAAGAGACATAATAATTGAGCAAAACAACACTAAAGAACAAGTGATTGAAAAAACCTACAAACTCCAAAATAGATCAACAAAGTAAAAGAAAATTGAAGTCTAATAGAAAATCAACACACAATGATAAAATCAACAATATATGTTACCTAATGGCCCTAATTATCCCTAAAACTAAGATAGACACATTATTTGAGAAACACATTAAATTGGCTATAAATATGTTGAAATTGAATTAAATTTCTCATAAATCAACCCAAAAAGGGAGATAATTGATAAATCTCATATTTTGATGATGAAATCAATTGATGAGTTTATAGACTAATATACTTTTGAGATAAGTGACACAAGAAATACTTCGATCATAGACTCGAACTATCAAGAGACAAATTATCGAAGCAAGAGAACCAAACATTATATTGAGAAAAGTATCATGTTGGAAATTGGACGTCGAGTGAGAGGATTGATCGACGTGCCAAAGATTGCACTTCGTGTTATAAGTTTAGGCATTGTGTCGGAAGGATCGAGTATTACACCAAAAGACTGAATATCATGAGAAAGTTGACATGCTAATATATCGAGCGATATGCCGAAGGAAAGGACGAAATGCCGAAAGATCAGACGATATATCGGAATGACATACAACATGCTGAAAGCTTCGTAATTGTGTCGGATATGTGGTTGGATTGTTAAAGTCTTAATCGAGATCTTTTTAGGTCAAATTGTGTTGGTATTGGGTTAAAACTATGCCAACTTGTCGAGAAAGCCAATGGGCTTAGACCCGGGCTAAATTTGGACCATTAGAAGGCCAAAATAACACTCCGAAAGTTTAAGAATTTAAATTTTTTGGCTCCATTTTTTTAAGTCTTTTGAGACTTATAAATACCCCATCAAGGCTTGGTTAATAAAGCATCAAATTCTAAGTTGGTAAAGAGTTATAACTCTCTTTTTGAGCATTGTTCGAGTCTTTTCCTCCTTCTTGAGTTTAGAGGTAATTCTAAATTATAGGAGGTGAGAGATCTTATAAAAGAATGAGTGTGAAAGTTCTCTCCTAACCCTGTTAAAATGAGAAAAGCTATAATAAGAGTAGTTGATCTTCGTCCGTTAGAAAAAAGATCAGTAGTGAAAATTGATGACCTCGAGGGAAGAAAAATCGAGAGTGAAAATAGATCGGGAAGACTGAACCACTCTTGTTTTTTATTTATTGTTGCTTACTCATTTACTTTACTCGTAGCCCTTATTTATATTTTTAGTTAATCATATTTTCGACATAGATTTATTAATCGAACTTTAAAATCAGTTAAAATTTACTATAACACTAATTCAACCCCTCCCCTCTCCTTATAGTGCCATTACGATCCTAATAGTAATAATCCTAATTGATCCTAAATTATATAAAATGACACTAATTAACCTTAACGTGGTGTAATTAGACCTAATTACCTCTAAATTGATCATAAAAGTAAGAAAATGACCTTAATTGACCCTAAATTAGAAAGAATAATATTAATCACCATTAACTAACTATAATTAAAAAAATAACTCTACTATAGAGAATTACATAATCATTACTTAGCATGTTATGATTAAGTTTAATTACCCCCAAATTACCTCTAAAACTAAGATATTAGCCTTAATTGACACTATATTATATATAATGACGCAGAACCATCCTAATTGACCCTAATTTGCCCTCAAAGTAAGATTACGATTTTAATTGGTCCTAAATTATAAAGGATGACACTAATTAGCATTAAGTAGTTATAATTATGAATAATTATCTCTAATATCAAGAAATATATAATAATAAATCATAATTACTCATACAAAGACACTAATAAATGCATAAACATGTCAAAAATCTAACTAAAATATAAAAATATAATAAATATCTTTAATTAAAATAATCTTCCACCAAATGATCGTTTGACCACTTTAATCCCTTCAATTGAAACAACAAAGAGAGTGAGAAAAAGCAAGGCAAGTTGTGTGCATGAGTGAACGAAAGAGGTGAGAGAAAGGATTCGAAGAGTTAATTAGGCCTAAATTGGGATCCAATAATCAAATTTATTATTGGACCAAAGTAACCCGCCGTTCATGTGGTACAATCGTGATAAACATGTTAGTAATAGTCATGTTTTGAATAGTAACTCTTATCAGGTATATTTCACTTGATAAGGATGGTCCATATTATCACAGATAAAACTTTAAATAAGGTGTTCGATGTAATATTTATGTATGTTTACGTCTTTCGATTTTGTTTATGCTTTGTACATAGGATTAAAAGTAGACTTGATAGTCTTATTTTGATTGGCTTTAGTGGTTGTTTTAAGCTTATAAATGAAGGTTGTGTCATGTGGGCACTTGTGAGAATTTTGGTCTATAGTGTGACCGTTTAGAGCTTATGAAGTCTATGTTTATAATTTGCATTGTCTATCAAGTGTTTGTTGAAATAGTTATTTGTATATTTCGAGTTAAATACCTTCTCTAACCTATTTTCTCTTTTGTAGGTTTTTAAGAGATCGTAAAAGATTTCAGGGAGGTTAATCCTTTGCAGACAAACAGACAAAGGTATCACACGATTTAGACAAAACTAATTAAGTCCATGATAATATGTCAATTAGTGGACGAATCGGTATATACAAGATGTACCATACCATATTGGATGAAATTGTAATATTTAAAATAATTAGTTTACCAAAACCATGTGCCACTAGTGCTAAGCCATTTTGTATCGCGAATCTACCTTCCCTACCCTATATAACAAATTGAAAGAAAAGGTGAAGCAAAGAATGATATAAAAAAAAGCAGAAAGCTAAATGACCAAATGTGAATAAAAATATAAATTGGACTCCAATATAAATCTTGGTTCCCATATGATAGGTAAGATCTTAAGTCCAATTGAAATTCTAATCTTCGGCATATGTTCTAGTTGTGATTACATATTAGATGAGATGTCATGACTCTGAACCATGGATGTCTAAGAGCAACATTGGTAGTTATTCTTTGTTTGGGGTCATAGGTTAAAAATTATCTCAAATTTTCAAAACTAATTTCTAGGAAAGTGGGATATCCAAGTATGACTGTCAATGAAAACATCTCTCGGTTATTATGTGGTTGCTTGACATAACTAAGGAGACCAGCGGACAAGGAAATTCAAGCCAAATAATTTTATTAGGTGTCTCAATAATTTTAATAATTTTCTATAGTTGATCCAACTTCAAGCTTCCCTTGAATAATTACGTAGGCAGACGAGCTGTGTCATGACGCATCAAATGGACTATATATCAATAGTGATAGAATAATTATTTAATCCCAATAGAACTTCTTGCGCTTGGTACCAAAAGCTCCCCACCCCCTAGTGTAGGATGAGGATCCAAATTTATGACACATTTCAAAATCATACATCTTTAATTTTCAAGTTCATTCAATAGGATGTTTTTTTGTCTTTGCCTGTATGAATCATCTCATGGTAACGAAGATACTTGACATCTTGCAAGGGCTAACATGTAAGAAGCTTGACCTGACTCTGCTCTCATAAATCAAGTTCCCTCTTGAATTCTATGTGATATACGAGGTCATGTTTGACATATTCCATGATAGAGCAAAATAATATCATGGCTACAATCGCAATGGACCACATCCTTTAGCTCCATGATCGATGAATGGTGAAATGACACGAGACAATTGATCTCACTTTTTCGTCATTCATTTTTTCCCCATTTAGGTAGATTTATCATCTTCAGAGCCACCATTTCTTATGTTCTCTTATCTTTGGCTACGAAGACAAATTCATCAATGATTCGAACACTTAGTATTTAGGACTTTTAAGAGATGTAATACTTAGGACATTGGTCCCTGTTTTTTTTTATCCACCATTATTATTTTTTGTAGCAATCAATCAATCAGTAAGAGTCCCACACCAATAATAAAGCATAGACGTCAATGGTCAACATTGATGAAGAGGCATAAGAATCAAGCAGAAACACACTAAAGAACCAAGAACAAGCGATTGATAATAAGCTAGAAATTCTAGAATAGATAACAAAATCCAATAGAAAATCAACAAGACATGAGCAATAAAATACCACACCCACGAAATAGGAAGAACTCGTGAAACCGAACCCACGAATAGGAAGAAACTCATTAATCTAGCAAAAAAGCATGCCAAAATCTTAGAAGACATCCTGTGAAAACCAAAGAAAATAATAATAATATGCAACAGAGAACAAGAAGTGACGAAATATTAAAATCGATCAAAAGCGCAAGCTGTAAGCATAAAAATCTATAATTATGCTAAGTCAATAATGCGGAATTAACCTACATGCCAGGATTGAAATCAATACATAAATCTAATTATACGATGCGTACCTTTTGATGCCATCCGTTCAGAGATCTTGTTTGATCTGCTCAACACCGTGATCCAAGATTGCTGCAGGCTCCGTCTTTAATCCGATCGCGCTGCGGAATCTGCAGGGAGTGCGAAGAGTAGACCCTTTCTCCTCTCTTCCTATCCTTTCACAGGATCACACAGATTGATGGATTTGGGGAGAAGAGTAGACCCTTTCTCCTCTCTTCCTATCCTTCAACCCCTAGAGATCCTGTCCTTTTATAGGCGAGAGCAGAGGATCTACGATGAAATCTCAGAAGATTTCCTCCCATCAAGAATATCTCCGAGGAATCGTTCCGTAGTGGACTTAGTCTATATTAACTAAAATATCTCAACGGAACCCAATTAGTTATTCTATTATATATCTTATTCAATTATAAAAGGACCACATATTCTAACATTCTCCCACTTGGCCCATTAATTGATAAGATATAAAAGAGATACAAAATCAAAACAAACAAAACAAAATTTGTTTGAAAACAATTTTACCTAATTAGATTCCAAGAAATTTTGAAAAGCATTTTATACATGGCCATGTTTTAAAAAATAAGCCAATAAATCCAATAAACATAATAATACTATATTAAGTCCAACTATCAATGCGAGTCATAGCGGTTGTATTTCATCAATGTCATACTCCCTTCTATGTATCACAACATTGTTAGTCTTTTCTAACATAGTCCATAACCCCTGTAATTTGTCTTGTCAAGACAATCCTATTATTACATTCAACCATAATATGCATAAACATAAATGTAAACAGGATAGCAGAAACATATAACTTTAATTAAGTAAAATGTCAATAATAGCATCCACATAAACATGCATCACCATATCTTTTATGACTTGCTCACAAGCCCCATTCTAAGAACATGTTCTTTGAATATTTTGCACTGTAAGGCTTTTGTCAATGGATCAGCAATCATCATAGTGGTGCTCAAGTTCTCAATTGACACTTGCTGTTTCTGGACTCTTTCTCTAACCACCAAGTACTTTAACTCAATGTGCTTGGAACCACTAGAGTACTTGCCATTCTTAGAGAAGAAAACTGCTGCGGTGTTATCACAAAATATCTTCAGCGGCTTGGCAATTGAGTCGACCACACCAAGTCCTGAGATAAAATTTCGCAGCCATAAAGCTTGATTTGTGGCCTCAAAGCATGCCACAAATTCAGCTTCCATTGTTGATGATGCAATAAGCGATTGCTTTGCACTTTTCCAAGAAATTGCCCCACCAGCTAACATAAATACAAATCCTGAAGTGGACTTCCTGCTGTCGAGGCAATTTGCAAAATCAGCATCTGAATATCCAATTACTTCAAGCTGATCAGATCTCCTGTATGTGAGCATATAATCTTTTGTCCCTTGTAGATATCTCATTACTTTGCAGCTTTCCAATGTTCCATTCCTGGGTTGCTTTGATATCTTCCCAGCATTGCAACTGTAAAACTGATATCTGGCCTTGTACAGGTTTGAGCATATAGTAGACTTCCAACTGCGCATCCATAAGGAATATTCTTCATTTGATTCTTTTCTAAGTCATTTCTTGGGCACTGGTTTTGACTGAATTTTTCACCTTTAGTAATAGGTACATCATTGGTTGAGCAAAGCTGTATATTAAATCTCTCCAAGATACGATCAATATATCCTCTCTGAGACAATCCTAATAATCCTTGAGATCTATCTCTGAATATCTCAATGCCAATAACATAGGATGCCTCATTCATATCAACCATCTTAAAGTTCTTGTTGAGAAATATCTTGGTTTCGTGCAATAAACCAAGATCACTACTGGCAAGTAAAATATCATACACATATAAGACCAATATAATAAACTTGCTCCCACTTACCTTCAGGTATATACACTGATCAACAGTGTTTTCCTTAAATCCGAAGGAAGTAATGGTATTATGAAACTTTATATACCATTGTCTGGAAGCTTGTTTAAGGCCATAAATGGATTTCTTAAGTTTACAAGCCCAACTTTCTTTTCCCTTTTCTATGAATCCTTCGGGTTGTTCCATATAGATTTCCTCATCTAGATCCCCATTTAGAAATGCTGTTTTCACATCCATCTGATGCAACTCAAGATCATAATGAGCTACTAATGCCATAACGATTCTCAATGAGTCCTTTTTAGAAACAGGAGAAAAAGTCTCATTATAGTCGATGCCTTCCTTTTGAGAAAAACCTTTGGCCACAAGTCTGGCTTTATATCGTTCGATATTGCCCGTTGAGTCGCGTTTTGTCTTAAAGACCCATTTACAACCGACTCTTTTACAATCATTGGGCAATTCAACGAGATCCCAGACATCATTCTGTACCATTGATTTTAACTATTCTTTCATTGCATCATACCATTTTTCAGAATCGTTACTTTCTATGGCTTGTGAAAACGATAAGGGGTCTCTTTTTATTCCTATATCATAATCTGATTCTTGTAGATATACAACATAATCATCAAAAATGGCATGTTTCCTTTTCCTTTGAGATCTTCTCAAATCTGCCAATTGTGATTGTTCTACAAGATCATCAGCGGCGACATCAACATCATGTAAGAGTTCTTGAATGTTATTTTGTTGTTCACCCCCATCAATACTCTCATTGATTTGAGGAACAACAATCTCTCGGACAGGAGATGATATGGGAGAATTAACCTGAATCTCCTCAATATCAAAATTAATCCTTCGAGATTTTTCACTCCCACTGATTTTGCCATTTTCTAGGAATTTTGCATTACCAGATTCTACTATTCTCATACTATGATTAGGGCAATAAAATCTGTATCCCTTGGATTTTTCTGGATAACCAATAAAATATCCTGAAATAGTTCTTGGATCCAATTTCTTTTTATGTGGATTGAATACTCTTATCTCTGCAGGACACCCCCATATATGTAGATGTCTCAGACTGGGCTTCCTACCAGTCCATAACTCAAATGGAGTCGATGAAACTGACTTGCTAGGAACCCTGTTCAAGATGTACACAACTGTCCTAAGAGCTTCACCCCACATTGACTCAGGTACAGAGGAATAACTCATCATGCTCCTAACTATATCCATCAGAGTACGATTTCGCCTTTCAGCAACACCGTTCTGCTGTGGCACACCTGGTAATGCATATTGAGCACAAATACCCCGTTGTTCTAGGAATCTAGCAAAAGGACCAATATTCTGACTAGATCCATCATATCTGCCATAAAATTCACCACCTCTGTCAGATCTAACAATTTTAACTTTTCTATCTAATTGTCTCTCAACCTCATTTATGTATACTTCAAGAGTATCAACGGCTTGAGACTTTTCATGTATTAGATAAACTTTGCCATATCTGGACAGATCATCTATAAATGTGATAAAATATTTTTCTCCACTAAAACAAGGAATATGGAGTGGTCCGCAGATATCAGTATGAATAATCTCAAGGAGTTCTTTATTTCTTGTGGCATTTTTCTTTATTTGTTTAGTTTGCTTTCCTTTAATGCAATCTATACAAATATCAAAATCAGTGAAGTATAAATGTTCCAAAATATTATCCTTCACTAATCTTTCAATTCTTTCCTTTGAGATATGCCCCAATCGTCTATGCCACAATATGGAAGATTTTTCATTATTGAAACTATGTTTCAATCCAACATTTGATTGTAGGGTCATTAGTGTCTTTGCAAACTCAAGATCCAAATTAATTCTGTACAAACCATCACACAGAATTCCAGAACCAACTTTTATTGAATCATAAAATATGCTGAGTTTGCCACTACCAAAAGAAATACAATATCCCAACTCATCAATTCTAGAAAGAGAAATTAAATTTCTAGAAATTATAGGGACATAACATGTGTCAACAAGATCCATCAAGTGACCCGTCTCTAAGCGTAGACGATAAGTTCCCATTGATATCACTTTCGCTTTAAGACGATTTCCCATAATGATGAATCTTTCATGTTCTTTTGGTTTCCGAATTGAAAGGAATCCCTGCATGTTATTTGTAACATGAGTTGAAGCACCGGAATCAATCCACCAAGTGTTAGAAGGAACTTCTGTAATGTTTGATTTGAAACATACAAAGGTCGAGTTAATACCTTTCTTTTTGAACCAAGTCTTGCGTTTAATGCAATCCTTCTTCACATGTCCTTTCTTGCCACAAAAAAAGCACTTTACAGTAAAGGCTTTCTTTTCATTAGTCTGTTTAACATTTCCAGACTTAGCAAATCTCTTTGATGGATGATGCTTTAACTTTCTTTTCTTATTACCACCTCCTTGAGTAGTCGTCATGACATTATATGAATTTTCCTGCCTTAATCTCAATTCTTCCTGAACACACATGCTAGTCAACTCATTCAAGTCCCACTTATCCTTATTTGTATTGTAATGAATCTTGAATGGGCCAAACTAAGAAGGAAGAGAATTGAGAATAAATTGCACAAGGAAGGATTCATCAACATTCATGCCTAATGTTTTAAGTTTTGCAGCTTTGTCAGCCATATTGAGGATATGATCCTGAATTCCTCGAGTACCATCATACTGAGCCGTAGTCAGTTCTTTCATCAATGTGCCAGCCAATGACTTATCAGCAGATTTAAATCTGTCTTCAATAACCTTTAAATATTCCTTTGCACTAGTTGCAATCGGTAATGAAGTCTTTATGTTATTTGCAATTGTCATTCTTATGAACATTAAACTAAGCCTATCAGATCTTTCCCAAGCCTTCATTTCATTAACTTGTTCTGCAGTACTTTCATCAGTCAAGTCTGTAGGCTTTTCAACAAGTAATGCTAGATCAAGATCTAATACACCCAGTGTGAATTGCACATGCTCTAACCATTCTGAATAATTTGATCCAGAAAGTACAGAGACACTTGAAGCATATGAATGTATATGTAGAAGTACCACTGCAAAAAGATATATAACAACATTAATATTTTGAGTTTATCAAAAATTGATGAACTATTGATATAATCTATATTACACCTTTGGGTGAAATATTGACATATCTAGTGTTCACTCAAAAATATTTTTGGAGGACTGATACCATCCTTGAGGAATAGGTATTGTTACCTTTGGGTATACAACCCTAAACTGCAAGGATATCTAAAATAGTATCATCCTACCCCATCACATAATTATTTGAATTAGATTCTCCTTTGGGATTATCTAAATCTCATAATTATATGTGCCATTATGAATATTATTTCTTTAATATCATTTAGGACTAATTCTTTAATATTATTTTATAAGTCATTAGTCCACGTCACTTTGGTGGCTCCAAGACTAATGCCATGATATAAAATAAAAATATCCTATAAATGATAAAACTTTTATTTTAATTCATATCACAAAAGTCTATCATCCTAGGCCACTTTGGCAGCTTCTAGTTAGATAAAACTTAAGGAAATAAATTACAAATAATATTCATCAATATTTCTTTAATTTTGCTAAGCAGTTCAATAATAAAATAACAATAATAATTATTGAACATTTATGTAAAGCAATTCAATAATAAATAACCATAACAATTACTGAACATTAATGTAAAGCAATTCAATAATAAATAATAATAATTATTATTAAAATTTAATGCAAAACAGTTCAATAATAAATAACCATAATAATTATTGAACAATAATGCAAAACAGTTCAATAATAAAATAACAACAATAATTATTGAACATAATGCAAAAACAATTCAATAATAAAATAACCATAATAATTATTGAATATTAATGCAAAATAGTTCAATAATAAAATAACAACAATAATTATTGAACATAATGCAAAACAATTCAATAATAAAATAACCATAATAATTATTGAATATTAATGCAAAACAGTTCAATAATAAATAACCATAATAATTATTGAACATTAATAAAACTCATATGATAATTTCAAGCATATACATGTGAATAAATAAATGAAAATTCCAAAAACAATAATTGGATTTTAATTTTATTTACCACATATATAATGAATAATTCATATGAGAAAACCATAAAATAAACCATAATTTATAGTTTTTTTTATTTATCAAAATTAAATCCAATCAAATAATCAAAAAATATAATCATGATTAAAATTAATCATAATTATAATAAATGATATTTATCAATTTTATAATTGAGAATTTAACCTAAATTTCTCAATTTCATAATGATAAAAAAACGAAAATATTTGATAAGATATAAATCGAAAATATATGAATGGCAGAACTATAATTTGGCAGAAATTAGACCCGAGGGCAAAACCATAAATATGTTGACAGAACATAAACTGTAATTACGATATTTGCAAAGGGTAAAACTATAATTTTTAAAACCCTAGCCTCGATGGCAAAAACGTAAATATGCCAAAACCCTAATCTGCCATCGCCGCCGCCGTCGCCTACGCGAGCAGCGCTGCCGCTGCTGCCTGCGGCCTGGCCGCCTGTGCACGGCTACCGCCTGTACGCGGCTGCCAGCGGCAGTTCTAGCCTGTGCGCGGCCACTGCCGCCACGGCGCTACTGCCGCGGGGCTGCTACTGCTCACGCGCGGCCGCTGCCGCTGCGGCGGTTCCTGCCCGAGGGTGGCTGTTGCCAGCACGCGGCCGCCGCCTGTGCACGGCCAACTCACGCATGGCCGCCACCTGGGCTGTCTGCCTACGTGTGGCCGACCGTCGCATGGACGGATTCTGGCCGTGTGCGACCGGGGTTCTGTGATGCCGTCGCACGGACGGAGTTCTATGATGCCGTCGCACGGACGGAGTTCTGTGATGTTCGCATATGGGACGGGTTCTATGATGTCCGCATATAGGACGGGTTCTATGATGTTCGCATATGGGACGAGTTCTGTAATGCGTACGCTACTCGGCGTAACCGCAGATTTGCAGCGAGGTCGACGGTGACCATTACTACTTAGCAGTTCTTGGAAGATAAAGGTAATTATGCATCGTAAATTAATTTACAGATCTAATGCATGATTTCAAAAATCGGGCTCTGATACCAATTGTAAGCATAAAAATCTGTAATTATGCTAAGTCAATAATGCGAAATTAACCTACATGCCAGGATTGAAATCAATACATAAATCTAATTATACGATGCGTACCTTTTGATGCCATCCGTTCAAAGATCTTGTTTGATCTGCTCAGCACCGTGATCCAAGATTGCTGTAGGCTCCGTCTTTAATCCGATCGCGCTGCGGAATCTACAGGGAGTGCGAAGAGTAGACCCTTTCTCCTCTCTTCCTATCCTTTCACAGGATCACACAGATTGATGGATTTGGGGAGAAGATTTTGGGGAGAGAGTCGAGGAGAATAACTGAATCCCTCAACGGAGAGGTGCGTCTATACGTGTCAACGTTATGACGCTAACACACCCTCAACCCCTAGAGGTCTACGATGAGATCTCAGAAGATTTTCTCCTATCAAGAATATCTCCGAAGAATCATTCCGCAGTGGATTTAGTCTATATTGGCTAAAATATCACAACGGAACCCAATTAGTTATTCTATTATATATCTTATTCAATTATAAAACGACCACATATTCTAACACAAAGCATCCAAAAACAACAGCGATTGATTGCAAAAACACAAGAAAAGAAGGGTTAAACAGGAATAGGGAACGAGACAAAATTCCAAGAAGCTGAACCCAATAACAGGATGAAACTCAATAATACAACAGAAAATCATGTTGAAACCTCAAAACACATCCTCCAAACGGAAGAACAGGTGGAAAACCAAAAGAAAAAGAACAGTTTGCAACCGAAAATAAACTGATAAAACCCTAGAATCGATCCAAAGTGCAAGGATCCAGAAACAAGAGAGATCGATGAATTCCGTAAATAGGAATAGCAAGAAAGGGAGATACATACCTGTCTCGCGAGGCCGCAGCACTTGGATCATCTCACCCTTTGGAGATCGCTTCGCTTCTTTCTTTCTCTTTCTTCCGATCTCGAGAGCCACGCCCCTCCTTTTGTAGCTTTGGGTTACGTGTTCCATCAAGTGCGTCCACCACGTGGTGTTGATCATCGTCTGATTAAATCTTCTCTCTGTTTGTGATAAGTGATCCTTTTAGACGCATCTAATCAATTCCAAGCGCAGAGAGTCATGCTAGCTGTGCCCACGAAAGCTTACGTGTACAATTTTCCCGACGCCATATGTCACAGTTGATTGGAGCAAGAAACACGATAAATCGATTATACAATACAATCCATCCTTATGATTCGTGTTGGTATCCATTCAACTTAATCGTATCTGCATCAAGCAATTATGTAAGGTTTGCATCCATTAAAAGATCTAGTTTAAACCATTGCACGCTGCTTGAATGTTATTTATTCTATAAAATGTAGATTCCATTATACGTGAACTTGTTATGTTACTTCGTATCACATTGTAAGTTGTTAGGATTTTAAGTTTGTTCGTTTCCTTTTTTGACCCTCCTCAATTTATTGATTTATTCCCCGTACTAATAATAAAGCCAATATCGAAATAATTCCTTGCCTCCTCTTTAGCTCCACGTATAATCAATCCAAAGCAATCATACACCCTATGAAACCAAAAGAATAATAGTTTCTGTGCTTAACTTTTAGTGCACGAATTCCTGACATCCACATCTCCAACACCCAATTCTCCACCGCTATATTATAACGCACGAAACGAAACGAAACGAAACGAAACGAGATTTGGCCTATAACGGTCGTCGATTTAGCCGGAGCCTGCCATCTACGAGGCTCGGCTTCAGCCGCGAAATATGGAGCGCGACGCCGTCATTCTTCTGGATTTATCGTCACAATCGTCAGATCCAACGGCCCACCGCGAACGAACCTACCCGGATCAGGTCCAACCTGGCCAAAGTAATCGACGTGATGGATTGTTCTGATCATTTTAGCTCCATGTGGGCTCCGCTAAAGGCCACCAATAAATTATCGGGTAACAACATGGGCGGGGAATAGCAGATAGGAATTTATTCTGCATAAAATATCACGCCAATCCTCGGAGCATGTTGTGTCACCCATTTGCCCTGCCTAACGGCATCTCCTTGTGAGCAATGTGCGGGTCCATACTGGGCCGATTTCATAACCAACAGAGAGCCGGTTAGTTCGGAGAGCGTAGGGCTCAGCGGGTAGGAAACGTGTCGCTTTCGAAAGACGCAGAGCTGCATCATCCTATCACAAGCCACGTTTCGAGAAGCCGAGAGCAGGAGGTCTCCATCGACACGTAAGCCGGCGTGGCCAAGCGAATATGCCTTTTGGCGCTCTCAGGTCTTCCGCTTTCTCCCAATCTCTACATGCATTGAAACGCCACCCACCCCGACCTCATCCTGTCTTCCTCCTCCTTTTGCCTTGTCGATCTCGATCTCTTCCTTCCTCTCGTCTCTGCTTTCCTCCGCCTCGCGTGCCGTGGAGTGGAAGCGAAGAAGGCTAGGGGACGAAACAAAAAGCGAAGAGGGGGGATGGGGACGATGGAGTTCTTCGAAGAGCTTCTCCTGACCGCTCTCATCTCCGTCCTCCTCGCCTTCCTCATCGGTAAGTTCGCCGCCTCCGCCGCCTCCGCCGCCGTTAAGCCGGAGGCCGTTCCACTCGCTCGGGTTGCGGGTCCAGGGATGGACTCGGATCCGATCGAGGAGGAGGAGGAGACTGAGAAGTCGGAGAGGAAGTCGTCTAGTGGCAACGGAGCCGGATCTGATCGCCCGAAGACCGGGGTCTTCGAAGTCGTAGAGGAAAGATTGCTTGAAGAGAGACCGGAGAGGAGCAACGAGGTTAGTGGATTCGACCTTAATAGAGAAAATATCGCTGATAAGCTCTTTTCCGAAGTTGATCTTACTAGGTCAGAAGAATCATCTTCGAAGAAAGAGAAAGTGGATAATGAAGTGGAGATCGGAAGAATTAATGATGATTCCCGGAGGCAACAAGGGGGATCAGTCAAGGGTAAAGAGGATGGGAAAAAGGCGGTGGAGAAAGTCGTGAAATTGGGCAGAGAAGACGCGGTAGACAAGGAAGACGGAGGCGCGGTAGGATCGTTGCTTCATGGAGAGGATGAGTGGGAGGGGATCGAGAGAAGCGAGCTGGAGATGTTATTTGGAGTTGCAAGCGAGTTCGTCGGTAGCAAGAAAGGTGGGGATGCAGTGTCCAAACTGAGCAACGAGGTGCAAATGCAGATGTACGGGCTGCATAAGGTTGCGACCGAGGGTCCGTGCCATGAGCCACAACCCATGGCTTTGAAGGTTTCTGCCCGTGCCAAATGGTACCGTCGGTTGCTTTTTCAATAATGCTCTGTTTATACTTGTTAACTCCTCGTATTGTCTTGATACATCATGGTGTTAAGCTAACTATGGAGCAATCATCATAATCTGGAGTTTGCTTATGTTTTGGATCTCAGGAGGCCTTTTTCTGACTCTGTGGCAAGTAGGATGTAGATTCATTGCCTACCTGATTTAATTTAAACATTTGACATGATGCAGGATATTGGTTTTCCACATAGCTTGTTGATAAGCCACCTGGTGTCAATCCATGTGGGGTTACGAAGTGGTAGCTTCTAACCTCGACAAATGAATTTAGGGGAACTTTGTGGTGTTCTCCTTTGGATGCATGAGAACTACAATCATTAAGAGAGTTTTTTGTAGATTATTGCATGACTTTCAAATTTTAATGATATTTGCTCTCTTGCTTACCTTTTAGCTAGAAAATTTGGTATCAACTTATGAGGATGTTGATAGGGGTCATATCCAGGCAGAAAGGTCTGCCAAGTTTTTTATGGATTCTCTTAATTAAGTTTATTGTTTCCATCTTCATCTTTCATTAGTGGTTTCATAAGATTATCAGTTTCTGGTGATCAGTGAAAATTATGTATTGCCCAAAGTTCCACGCTATAACTAAAGAGAATGTTCTTTTGCTGGGGGAACTTATCTTCTTGATTGAAGTGGATGCAATTTTTGAGTTGGTTGTATTCCTTCTGTGATATGAAGTTAGAGACTCATGTACTGGATAGCCACTAAGTCATTCTATTTACCCCTCCAAGAAGAATAACACTTGTTGCAAGGATATCTAGTTATGATGGCTCTATTCCTTGTTTTCCCTTTGTTACGTCTTGTCTCATTATGGATTATTTAATCTGCAGACTAGTTTTTCTATAACTCTGTAGTTTCATTAACTCTAGGAATGATGTGATGACGGGAGTTCACAGTTCAGATATAACATGATTTCTAAATATTAACGGAGTACAGAAACATATTTGTGCATCTGATTGAAGACCTCGTCTCTATTTCTCTAGGAATGCTTGGCAAAAACTGGGGAATATGGATCCAGAAGCTGCTATGGGACAGTATATCAGTCTTCTAAATGAAAGCATTCCTGGATGGACAGCAAAGAAGTATGGGGTAAGTTAAGAGTAACAACTATTCTTTGAGTTGATTCATGAGTCAAGCTAATGCACTCTGGCTTATGGAATACTAACTAGGAGGAAGCCAAAGGTCATGTTGGCAGTGATCCTCGGGTAGTAGAGGCATCCAGAATAGACCAGCTCGATTCAAAGTTTTCTCAATCTAATTCTGAAATTGAAGTGTAAGATTCATAATCATTTCCAAGTTGTTCAGTTAAATCAACTTTATAAGTTTCAAAACTCTATAGTCTTCGTATAATTTCTTTGGTTGCACCATGTCATCACTTGTGTAATGTCATGTCTTGCAGTTTGGTAGAAGATTCTTCTGCCATTGAAGGTGTCGCTGATGATGTAAATACTGGTGTCAAACTTTCCAAACAAGGTACCCATAATAGATCCTTAATCTTTTACTTCTTAACCTTGATTTCTGGAGGAGAGTGCTTATGAATGTTTCTGTAGCTTGTTATTTTATGCTCGAGTATTCTATAACTCTTATCTATTAACAATTGATGGTTGATTCTCTAAGACACACCAGCTCATATGGTCGCATGACACATTGCTGTACTGACACTTTGCTACGTTAGCGCATGACTGTTTTGAAAGGGTTGTATATGCAGCTACCCATGCGTATGTGTAACAAGCAAGTTGCATGCGTTTTACTTTTATGGTTCTGGTGAACTCAGTGCAATAAACTAAAAGATAGGTTCTATATCCTCCGAGAACTATTTGTTGTGAGATGAGGCACTAGGACCACTTATTTAAGGATCAGAAGTAATTTCTATAGATTACTTCTGATCCTTCATCTTATTGCCATTTGTTGTGAGATGAGGCTCTTTCATCTTATTGCCATTTCTCTCCACTTTCACCTGTTAACTATTTTGTCTATTATTTATAGGTCTGCATATTTGTATCATCATCTATTTTTGTTCCACCTCTCATGTTCTTTTTATCTCCACTTCTTTTTTAATGAAAAGTACCAATGTTTTCAAAGGGCACTCAAGCGAGGCGAAGCAAGACTTGAGCGTCTCGCAACACCTCGAGGCATGGCGTTTTAGCGAAGCATCTCTCAGGTGTGCTAGGCACCTCGGGTGAGCTCTCAAGCTAAATCAGGTTGATTGGGCGAGCAAGTTGGTTTAATTGAACCAACTAATGTCACTACTTACCCTAATGCCCCCTTCGACCCAGTGAAAGAAACTAGAAGTGAAACCCCATCCCTCGTCCATCGCCTTCATATACTCCGTCCACCACTGCAACTCTATCCACTTCATCCGCCGTCATTGGCAAACTCGTCTGCTGCCTTCTTTCGCTGTTGCACCTTCATTCATTCACCGTTGCAGCTTCATTCATCGCCCTGTCTAGCTTCGTCCATCATTGGTTTCCTCCTCCTCCCACCTTTCTCTAGAGTCATCGGTTACTTCTCCATCTTCTCAGTCCTCTCTTTCTCATTTTATATGTAATACTTTCGTTAATTAACTTGCTGCACCATATTGAGGTGGTGCACTGTTACTTTGTTAGGAGTTAGAACTTAGGAGCTTGTAATCGATTAACTTGAGGCCTCGTAATTTCTGTGTGTTGTGTAATTTTAGTGTGTTACATAAAACTTAGGAGTTTGTGGTCGATTAACTTGAGGCCTCGCAACCTCAATATTACCATATTGACGTTGATTAACTTGTTGCACCATTTTTATTTTTGTAATTATATTTAGTTATGTATTAATTATAATATATATTTTAAAATTTTAATATTTGGGAGCGCCCTGTTTCCCTTGAGTAGGTGTGCAGGCAGGTGCCTCAGCCATTTTGAGATCTTGGTGTCTTTTTTGATGTCTAGTGCTTTTAAAATAACTGAAAAGTACCTGTACAGGTGGCTTGACTGCTGGTTTGTCCTGTCTAAGATTAACATCGGACAATATTGAATGGTTATAGGTCTCTTTTAAAGTTTTCTTTCCATAGCTGTGGTGGGTAGTGTCCAGGCTGTTTGGGTAATGACATCAAATGCGTCACCAGTCCTAAAAAGGAGGAATGAGCCTCTGAACTTTGAATGAAACATTGAGAGTTAGATCATCTCTATGCAGACATATTCATCTTGTGTTAGCTCAAGTCAAAAGGCATCCCTAGATCACTTTTCCATACAACTATGCACTGATATTATCCACTTTAGATCTCATGTGCCTATACATTGGTCTGTCCGAATGCGAGACAAAAAGTCTCTGCCATAATTAAGCAACTCATGGATTCTGGAGTTATGCCGAACACCACTGAGTCAGACAACTCGTGGATCTTTGCCATAAGTGCTATTGTTCAAGATGTGTTGCACCAAATTTTAGGTCAAAAATGATATTATATGAGCTTTTCACAGAACATGAAACTGCGGGCAAACATACAGCAGAGAGCTAGCTAGGCATTAAAGTACCTTTTAGAAAACCCAGTAATTATTGCTTTTCCTGGATTGTACTTAAAAATCTAAGGAATATTAATATTAAATATTCCTTTTTACTACTGCCAATGTCTTAGTACACCTACTTGCCCTCTCAAGTTCTTGTAATTTTGTAACCTTAGCCTCTTGGTATTTGGTAAAACTTTAAAAATTCTTGAATTTAAGTTTGCCTTTTCTTCTAGTCTTCGATATGTTTGCAGTCTTTAATTGGATAAGCGTGGACGTAACAGGACTGACAAAGATATTCCTTTTCAACCTGGTCTCACCGCCAAGAGTGGCATTCTGAAAGTTGCAGCTGGGAAGCTCGGTTGATCCTGTGTCTGTAGACCCAGTGCTTGTTGGTTTTTAGCTGGTCCAAGTACATGGTTGATTGTGTGCTGATCCCTCAACTACTATTCCATCATTGGTCTGATTGATAAGTTATCTCTTGCTGGTGCTCGTGTCCTAGTTTAAACTGTATATGCTGTACATATCTATTTATATTATGTTAAATATTAAGGTGTTAAATACATTAACTGTATATGCAGACGTGCCCAAGGTTTTCTTCTCGGAGGTCAGAATGCATTGCGCATTATGACTGCATGGTATTGGACTTCTAATCCGCAGTTCTTTCCACGCGATGAAAGATTAGGGCCTTCTTTTTTCTTTTTAATATGCAACGGGAAAAGTTCAATTCATCTTCGTGATTCAGTAGAGGGGCAGGGGACAGTTGTTTCCACTTCACACTTCATATATATATATATATATATATATATATATATATATATATATATATATATATATATATATATATATATATATATATATATATATACATATATATATAATTCTCATAAAGAGCTTTGACTTTTCAAGATGATAAAATAATCTTCCAATAACTTCTATCTTTTTCCTATATCTTCTCTTTCATTAAAAGATATTTTTAATTTTTAATAAATTAATTCATATAATTGAATTAGTTTAACTAATCTAACACTTAAATTGTTTCAAAATAAATTATATTAAATAATAATAAAAATAATAAATCAAAACTAATTTATCTAACTATAAAGACAAGGGTGATATAATAATATTATTCATTTATTTTAAAATATAAAATAAAAAATATATTTAAAATATTTAATATATTTAAAATTTTGAAAGATCTATATACCATTATTTTTTATTTTTAAGTTTTAAAAATATTTTGTTTATTAATTTTGACCTTTAAAAAGTTAAATTTATACTTAAAATATGTATATATATATAATATATCATCTTAATATCAAAATAAATTATATTAAATAATTTAGTGATATATCAATTTATATTATTAAAAATAACATATAAACATATAAAAAAAGTTAGACCCGGATGGACATATATCACCCTTTTTCTATTTAAGAGTTTTTTTTGATATTTTCTAATTTATTTATAATCTATTTGTGGTTTATTTATAATTTATTTAAACAAGTTAGACCCAGATGGACATATATCACCCTTAGTAATTTATTTATATTTTATTTAAACAACTTAGTGATGATATTTTTCTTAGTCAAACAAAATATGCATTAGACTTGCTAAAACAGTTTAATATGGATAGTTCAAAAGCTATCAATACTCCTATGAGTACCTCCACTAAGTTAGATATTGACAAAAGTAGAGAAAGCTTTGATCAAAAAGCCTATAAAGGTATGATAAGAAGTTTACTATATCTCACCGCAACTAAACCGGACATCATGTTTAGTATAGGACTTTATGCTAGGTTTCAATCTAATCCTAAGCTATCTCATCTAAAAATAGTTAAAAGAATTCTTAGATATTTTAAAAGAACCACTTAATCTAAGATTATTGTATCCAAAATCTGAAACTTTGAACTAATTACTTATACTAATGCAGATTTTGCTGGACGTAGAATAGATAGAAAAAGCACATCCCAAACATGTCAATTCTTAAGTCATGCACTTGTCTCTAGGTCTTCCAATAAACAAAACTCAGTTGCACTATCTACAACTGAAGCCGAATACATAGCGACAAGTTCATATTATGCATAAGTTGTATGGATAAAAAATACATTAGAAGATTATAAGATTCATCTTAAGAATATTCTCATAAAATGTGATAACATGAGTGTAATATGCTTAACAAAAAATCCTATTCAATACCTAGAACTAAACATATTGACATTAGGCATCATTTCATAAGAGATCATGTTAATAACCATGACATATCTTTAGAGTTTATTGATACGAAACATCAATTAGCTGATATCTTTACAAAATCTTTAAATGGAGAATAATTTGGTTTTATTAGAAGAGAGTTAGGGATGTTAAATTGTCCGAATGCATGAATTTGATGTATATCTTTTCCAAACTTTCTCGATTTTTTTTAAAAGGCTTTCATGAAATTATTTCATTTTGTATCTAAGGCCTTTATGAAATCCAGAATATCAATTTACTTGGTATCAAATTTATTTTATACCCTTACTCCATCGCTTAATGATACACACATAGAATTCATTGATAAATGCATCTTTCACGGATTTCACTATTGTGAATTTTTAATAAGAAACATATTTGATTTATGAAGTTTTATTCATGAATTTCTTTTTTATGTGATGCTCCTCTCCCATGAATTCTTCCTTATTCTTCTAATGAAAGATGAATTTTATGAATTCACATGGATATCTTGATCATTTTTTTAAATCCCTTCTCTTTGTTAAAATTGAAACATGATTTAATGAAACTCATCTATTGTTTTGAATTTGACTTGATTCAAATCATTTTATGTATTTGGTTCTTAATGGATTCTTTCCTTACCTTTCTTCATCTTCTTCTTATTTTTATGACAAAAATAAGAAAGAAATTTGCACATCTAAATAAAGAACTAAAAAGCCCTCGAGTAAAATTCCATTAAGAATTGGTGTGAAACTTGCTTTATCTTGTTTACCATACTTACATTGTTGAATGATTCTCCTTTTTGTTGATGACAAAGGGGGAGAAATAATACCAAAATATGGTAAATTGATGACAAATTGGTATTGTAAATGTATACAATGTATCCTATCATAAATGCTTGTATCTTATCATAAATACTTGTATGTTTTGCGAATGCTTTATATATAATTGGAATCGTCAAATACATCGCAAACGTTTGAAACATATCAAAATGTATTTCATATGCATTTTAGATATATGAAATGTTTAATGAATGCTTGATAATTATTTATCATTATGATAAGATATCATGAGCTCAAATTACTATTTACAATTGATATCTTGCCATGGAATGATGAATTGCTATCTTTGTCATCTTGCAAAATTTTATATTTGAAACTCATATCATACTTGAAAATGATGATTGTTTATCATCATTAGACTTGAAAATGGATGTTAAGTCTTGACATTATTTTTTTTTATAAATACGTGCTATTGTACTTTGAATTGGTAAATCATGATAAGTATCATGATGTTCATGTTTGATAAGTTTAAATGAATACAACTTATCAGTTTGATGCTTGAATTCAAAAGCTTTGAATTCAAGAATATATTTTCTCAAGTATGGCATATAGATAGGGGGAGTTCAGGTTAACTCCGTCATCAATTGATTGTCATCATAAAAAAGGGGGATATTGTTGAATCTCATATTTTGATGATGAAATCAATTGATAAATTATTTGATTTAATCTATATGTTGAGATAAGTGTGCAGGATTAACTACAATAGTAGTAAGGCATAAAGCATATATTGGGTTGGAGTCAAAGATCGGATGATACGTTGAAGATTCGGACGATGTGCCGGAAGTTTGCTAGAAGCTCGCCGAGAGTTCATTGGGAGCTCACCGAGAATTCGTCGGAAGATCACCGAGAGTTCATTGGGAGTTCACTGAGAGTTCGTTGGGAGTTCATCGAAAGTTCACCGAAAGTTCACCACGAAGTTCGTCGGAAAATCGTCGAAAGAACAATCGACATACCAGACAAGATATTTGTTGTTTAAGTTGTTGAATCTCGAATTTTGATGATGAAGTCAATTGTCATTTGTTTATCTAATCTATATGTTGAGAAAAGTGTGCAGGATTAACTACGATGGTAGTAAGACATGTAGCAGGTGTTATGCCAGAGTCAAGATCAAGATCACGTTGGGAGTTTGAGAGTTCGTCGGAAGTCCTGACGTTCATCGAAAGTTCTACGGGAACCAATTGAGAAGTCCAGGAGCTTGCCATAAAAGCTCATCGGAACTCGCCAAGAAGATCATCGCGAAGTCCAGGAGCTTGCCGGGAGTCCACCGAAGCATCGTCGAGGGTTCGTCGGATGTTCACCGGAAGTTCGTCGGAAGCTCACCGGAAGAAGCGATTAATGTACCAGAACACAAAATTGCAGTAATCATGTCATAATTGTCATAGTTAGAGTATATATTAAGTTAGGGTTGGGAGGTAATCCCACTGACTTAATTAGGGGCCAATTGGACCCTTAACAAACCCAAATTGGGCCGAATGGAACAACCCATTCGGACCCAGAATTCCTAATCGGCGGTGGCACCACCAGGGCCGGCAGTGGCACCGCCAAGGAGACTTGGTCTCCCAGGGATTCTGGGCGGTAGTACCACCCTTGTTAGGCGATGGTACCGTCGACAGTTATTGCTGCCAGCGATGGTACCAACCCTGTCAGGCGATGGTACCGCCTGAGCTCGGTCTTCGAGTGCTGTCAAGCGGTAGTACCGCCCAGACTGAGTGGTAGTATCGCTTAGTGTCCGATGACAGGCGGTAGTACTGCCCAATAATGGTGGTGGTATCGCCAGGACCTCGAAAATCCGAGAATAGATACTTTTTGGCTCCATTTTTAAACTTATTGGGGCCTATATAAACCCTACCCTTTCCTGCATGAAAGGGCATGAAAAACTTGCTTTAATCTTGAGTCTTTGTGGCCTTAAAGTGTTAGAAAAGCTAGAGTTCTCCTCATTCTTTCTTCTAAGTATTGAGATCATTTAAGAGAGGAGTGAAAACTTGTAAGAGTTGTCTCCTAAGCCCGTCAAAAGGAGAAAAGCTATAAAAGGGTGGTTGGCCTTCGCCTATTGAAGGAAGGCCTCTAGTGGACACCGATGACCTCATCGGAGGAGGAAGCCGATAGTGGATATAGGTCACGTTGACCAAACCACTCTAAAATCTCGGTTTGCTTTTACTTTGAGCATCTTTCTTTTATAGCAAGCTGCCTCTCCTCCTTACTATGCTTTAAATACGTCTACATTCGCTTTGATGTAAAACATCTTTCGAGATCGGCTTTCTACGAAGACTTTACGAAATCTATGTTTTTGTGACTTACACTGCTGCAAATCACCTTAGTCTTCTCTTGCATTTTCACTTTAGACTTCAAGCTCAAATTCCTTCCGAAACGAATTGAGTTGAATCGGCTTTAATCGAAACAAAGTTTTTGAAATCGTGAAAGTTTTCCGCTACACTAATTCACCCCCCCCCCTCTTAGTGCGCTCTTGATCCTAACAATTGGTATCAGAGCAAGGTTCACTCTCAATTGGATTAAAACCGAAGAGAGATGACATTTGCTAGGAACCAAGCGGGTCACTCAATTACACGTTAGCCCATGTTCAATGGGACGGATTACACCTATTGGAAGACTCGAATGAGGATTTTCCTTATTTCTATGGATTTTGAGCTTTGGAACATTGTTGAAAATAGTTTTCAAAAGTCTTCTCTTCTAATGAATGATTGGAATGAGTTGGAGAAAAAGACTTTCATTTTAAATGCCAAGGCTATGAATGCCTTGTTTTATTCACTAGATAAAAATGAGTTCAATCATGTTTCGATTTGTGAAACGACTTTTGATATTTGGCACACACTTGAAGTGACTCATGAAGGCACGAGTAGAGTGAAAGAGTCAAAAATCAACCTTTTAGTACATTCTTATGAACTATTTCGAATGAAACCGAGTGAGACCATAGGAGACATGTACACCCATTTTACGGATATCGTCAATGGTCTGAAAGGACTCGGTAAAGGTTTTTCGGATTTCGAGCTCGTTAATAAAATTTTAAGATCCCTTTCAAAGAGTTGGGACCCTAAAGTCACGGCCATTCAAGAGGCCAAAGATTTAAACAACTTTCCTCTTGAAGAATTAATTGGGTCACTAATGACCTATGAAATGACATGTAAAGCTTATGAAGAGCATGAGGACACCCTTCCAAAGAACAGGAAGGATATGACACTTAGAACTCAAGAAGACCACTTGAGAAAAAGCTCAAGTGATGAGGACTTTGACGATGACTTGGAACTTTTAACAAAAAAAATCAAAAAATTTATTAAAAGAAACAAATTTAAAAATTACACTAAAAATAAATTTGAAGCCAAGAAAGACCAAATAATTTGCTACGAATGTAAGAAGTCAGGACACTATAAAAGTGAATGTCCCCAAGCCAAGAAGAGAACACTAAAGAAGAAGGCGCTCAAAGCAATATGAGATGACTCAAGCGCATCCGAAGAAGAGGAGCCCAACACCGAGCAAGTTGCTCATTATGCACTAATGGCCATTGGAGAGGAGTTATCAAGTTCAATTGATGCAAATTTATCATTTGATGAATTATTAAATATTTTTCATGATTTATTTGATAAATATAAAATAATTAGTAGAAAATATAAAATGTTAAAAAAGGAACATGATTCTCTTGTTTGTAATTTTGATAAATTAAAAATTCTGCATAATGATAGTTTAGCTCTATGTACGAAATGCCAAGATTTAGAAATAATTCAAAAGGAGAACTTGCTACTCAAGGATACCTAGAGGAAATTTGAGGTTAGTAGCAAGTCTTTGAACATGATCCTTACCAATAAGGGTTACGTTCATAAAAGAAGTGGAATCGGATTTGTGAGAAGCTCTCACCAAAATCCAACCACCTTCATTAAATGCCCTATTTTGTATATTTTGCACCAAAACAAATGCAACTTTTGTTGCAAACATGGACATAGAGCTTATCATTGTCCATTCAAGAAGGTTAGTCCAAACAAATTGATTTGGGTTCCTAAAGGAACCATAAAGAACTCCATGCAACATGATAAGTAATTTAGTTCGGTTTTTGAGGCACCCAAGTGTTAGGATCGGAGCGGCACTAAGAGGGGGGAGGGGGGGGGGGGTGAATTAGTGCAGCGGTAAAGTACGATAAACTTTTGACGATTTAAACACTTTCGGAAACTTCGTACGATAAAAGCAATGTTTCGTTTGAAACCGTTTCGATTGCGTTTTAACTTGAAGGGATATGTAAGAAGGAGACAAAGAAGTAGAGCATTAAAGTGCAAATAGTTTGTAGTAATATAAATGACAATAAGTAAATGCAAACTAGAGATCACGCCGATTTTAAAGTGGTTCGGTCAAATAACCTACATCCACTTGCGAGGCCCCTCTTCGATGAGGCTCCCACTTTCCACTAGCAAATCTCTTGAAGGGGAAGGGTAAATACCCCTCTTATAACTTTTTACAAGCGGTTCACTCTCTTATAGATTTTCAGCAAGAAAGAAGGAGATGAACACTAGCAAATTGAAAACAAGACTTGCTAAGACTTTTTTAAGACCTTTCTCTCAATCAATTGCTTCTCAAAAAGTTATAATCTCAGTTGAGATTTGAGGGGTATTTATAGGCCTCAAGAGGATTCAAATTTGGGCTCCAAAATTTGAATTCTCTTTGGTTCTCGATGCTGGCGGTACCACCGCCTTTCAGTGGCGGTGCCACCGCCTGTCAGTGTCTGACACTGACAGTGGACTGGCGGTGCCACCGCCCAGCCAAGCGGTGCCACCACCCAGCTCTCGAGTGCTGGGTGGTGCCACCGCCCAGCTCTCGGGTGCTAGGCGGTGCCACCGCTTGGCTCTCCGGTTCATTGGTTGGGCTTTAAATTTAGCCCAAACCAAATCTAATTTTGGGCCCAGTTGGCCCCTAACCAGGATATAGGATTATCTCTTAATCCTAATCCTAATTATAAGTGAACTACATAACTAAAAACATCCTAAGCAAGTTTTCAACCGCGAACGTCGAGTCTTGTTTCGGCGAGCTTTCCGACGAACTTTTTCCGACGGACTCCCAGCAAGCTCCCGATCTTGCGATGACTTTAATGAATAGCCGAGCCTTCTCGGTGATCTCCGTGAACCTTTGACGATCTCTTCGGCGAACTTCTGAAAATTCCGACAGGTTCCCGATTTCTTCTCGGTTGGTTCCAGCAGCATCTCGTACGATTCTTCGGACTCTTAAACGTCCATCGAACTTGACTCCGGTATTCTTGCTTTGTGTTTTCTGGTTATCATAGTTAATCCTGCACTATCTAGATACCATCTCTTGTTCCTAGCTTGTGATGGTGTATGTTTCTACAAGAAGGGATTATTTTTAGGTACCCATTTTCTTTTGGGTGCCTTAAAAACTGATTTAACTCGTTTATCATATTACATAGAATTGATCATGGTTCCTTTAGGAACCCAAATTAGTTTGTTCGGACTAATTTTCTTGAATGGACATTTATAAGTTTTATGTCCATATTTGCAACAAAAGTTGCAATTGCTTTGGTGCCGAACATGTAAGACGGGGCCTTTAATGAAGGTGGTTGGATTTTGGTGAGGACTTCTCACAAATCCGATTCCACTTCTTTTAGGAACGTGACCCTTATTTGTAAGGATCATGTTCAAAGATTTACTACCAACCTCGAATTTCTTCAAGGTGTCCTTAAGTAGCAAGTTCTCCTTTTGGAGAGATTCTAGATCATGGCATTTTATACATGGAGTTAAACTATCATGATATTCAGTTTTTAATTTATCGATATCACAAGTGAGACTATCATGCTCCTTTTTTAGCAATTTATATTTTCTACTAATTGTCTTACATTTATCAAATAACTCATGGAAAGCATTTAATAATTCATGATAAGGTAAATCTGTATCAATTAAATCCGTTACCTCTTCTCCGATGGCCATTAGGGCGTAATAAGTAACTTGCTCGGTTTTGGACTCCTCTTCTTCGGACGCGCTTGAATCATCCCACGTTGCCTTGAGCGCCTTCTTCTTTGATGTTCTCTTTTTGGCTTGAGGACAATCGTTCTTGTAGTGTCCCGGTTTTTTGCACTCATAGTAAATCACTTGGTCCTTCTTGTGTTCGAATTTATTTTTTGTATTATTTTTAAATTTATTCTTTCTTAAATATTTTTTAAATTTTTGAGTCAAAAGTGCAATGTCATTGTTACTGTCCTCATCACTTGATGTTCCTTTCAAGTGGTCTTCTTGTGATGTGAGTGTCATATCCTTCCTGTTCTTTGGAAGGGGGTTCTCGAGCTCGTCATGAGCTTGATATGTCATTTCGTAGGTCATTAGAGACCCAATAAGTTCTTCAAGAGGGAATGTTTTAAGGTCTTTGGCCTCTTGAATTACCGTAACTTTTGGATCCCAACTTTTAGGGAGGGATCTTAAGATTTTAGTTACTAGTTCAAAGTTAGTAAAATCTTTACCAAGAGCTTTGAGTCCATTTATGACATCCGTGAACCGAGTGTACATGTCTCCGATGGACTCGCTTGGTTTCATTCGAAAAAGTTCGTAAGAGTGCACAAGGATGTTGATTTTGGACTCTTTCACTCGACTAGTGCCTTCATGAGTGACCTCAAGAGTTCTCCAAATATCAAAAGCCGAATCACAAATTGAAACACGATTAAATTCATTTTTGTCTAGTGCACAAAACAAGGCATTCATAGCCTTTGCGTTTAAAGCAAAAACCTTCTTCTCTGATTCATTCCATTCGCTCATCGGAAGAGAAGATTTTTGAAATCCGTTTTCAACAATAGTCCAAAGCTCGAAATCCATGGAAATGAGGAAGATCCTCATACGAGTCTTCCAATAAGTATAATCCGACCCATTAAACAAGAGTGGACGTGTGATAGAATGACCCTCATGTATGCCAGAGTAAGCCATCTCTCTTGGGTATCAAACCAAATATGAGAGTGAGCCTAGCTCTGATACCAATTGTTAGGATTGGAGCAGCACTAAGAGGGGGGTGAATTAGTGCAGTGGTAAAGTATGATAAACGTTTGACGATTTAAACACTTTCGGAAACTTCGTACGATAAAAGCAACGTTTCGTTTGAAACCGTTTTGATTGCGTTTTAACTTGAAGGGATACGTAAGAAGGAGACAAAGAAGTAGAGCATTAAAGTGCAAATGGTTTGCAGTAATATAAATGACAATAAGTAAATGCAAACCCGAGATCACGCCGATTTTAAAGTGGTTCGGTCAAATGACCTACATCCACTTGCGAGGCCCCTCTTCGATGAGGCTCCCACCTTCCACTAGCAAATCTCTTGAAGGGGAAGGGTAAATACTGTTGGGAAATCATTGGGGGCGACATCATATGCGCAGCGGAAGAACAAGAAAACAAAAATCCCCTATTCCCAAAATAATGTTCGTCGTCGTGCGAAGATTGGTGCGCAAAATCCGCAAAACACAAAACTGCGTATAGAGATTGTGTTACCTAGGGAGATCGTATATCTCTGTTTCCTTGCAGATCCTCAGGAGAGGGTGAAGGAGGTCAAGCGTCCTCCTCTCTAGCGGTGATCCACACAGCAGGGTTGCGACGACGCTCCTCAAAACTCCAGGCCTACTCTGAGGTGGAGAGGGAGAGGAGAATAGGAAGGGCAAGCAAAGACTCTAGCCTATGAGGCTGTGAATCCCTCCTATTTATAGAGATCCCGTGTCAAAACCCTAATGGGTCCTTTTCCCTAGTGGGTATTGGATCTGCATCCAATAAGACAAGGGCTCCGTCGGATATCTCATATCCGAACCTCTACTCATCGCAATGCCTACCATATGTGTGTGACCCTCTAGGCCCAATATCGAGCTGGCCGTGAGTCATACCTGTCAGAACTCCTTCTAACTAAGTGAATTATTATCTCTGTAATAATTCACTCGACTCATCGACTACGGAAGTACTAGGCCACTACGCTGTAGTCCCCAGACGATATAAGGGAATCCAATCCATTGGACCTGTCTGTCCTCAGTTACCATGTACCTATAGTCCCTCATCCATCTAATATCCCAGAGACCGTATATCGAGCATGGTGCTGTCAGACCCATACGGTTTCTACTTGAGTCTCGCTCTAATCGGATTCTCCCGGAGAACTCTTTCTCTCTCAACCCGAATGACCCTGGCCAGGGATTTGTCTGAGCAAGAACACATGGGATATTCCTCTCATGATACCGAGAGTGGATGATCCTCTATCGACACTCAATAGCCCTCGTAAGGTCGACTACCACTCCCAATGACCAGCTGTACTAGATCTGGGAACAGCCAAACCTATAAGTCTGGTATCAAAGAGTGGAGCACTCATACAGGACATCCTTGGTGTCTCAAGTCTAAGAACCAGATACACCACTAGGACTATGGAATCGTTGTCTGACAATAAGGCATCATCAACCATCCAGCATTCCGTAAGCGGATCAATCAGTGAACTCATTCTCCAATGAGCACCTGTAGTGTATCCCTAGTGTCCCTACACGAGCAGCTATGAGACCAGCTGCATCCATCATATGGACGGGTATACAGCACACCAGTCTATCCGGTTATCACGATGTCCCTCTCGAGTAACCTATGACCGGGATTATTTAGGATATGTGTTTAAAGGTGAATCGATCTCATTATCGTGATCTCATCACGATCCGATTCCCATTGCACAAATCCAAGGACATCACTATACATATGCATTTATGCAATAGTTATAAAGTGATATACGCCAAAAATATAATAAGCAAAAAGATTCTGTATAAAGTCACACGTGCCATCACTCACGTGATTGGCTTGTTGGGCACTTATGACTAGCAATCTCCCACTTGACCTAAAGCCAATCACCTATGTGTCTGATCCCCATCAGACCCCTGTGACGCTCAAAGACAATCTGAGACAATGGCTTTGTTAGTGGATCTGCAATGTTATCTTCGGATGGAACTCTTTCCACTGCTACATCTCCTCAGGTCACGATCTCTCTGATAAGGTGGAACCTCCTCAGAACATGCTTAGATTTCTGATGAGACCTAGGTTCCTTCGCTTGAGCAATTGCCCCGTTGTTGTCGCAATATAGGAAAATCGGCTCCTCACTATCCGGCACGACTCCCAAATCTGTGATGAACTTCTTCAACCAGACTCCCTCCTTTGCTGCATCTGATGCAGCAATGTACTCCGCCTCTGTGGTCGAGTCAGCAGTGGTATCTTGCTTGGAACTCTTCCAGCACACTGCTCCTCCATTCAAGGTGTACACATACCCTGAATTCGACTTGCTATCATCGACATCAGACTGAAAACTTGAGTCAGTGAAGCCTTCAACCTTAAGGCTATTACCTCCATATACTAGTAAAAAATTCTTAGTCCTTCTCAAGTACTTAAGGATACACTTTACTGCTTTCCAGTGCTCCAAGCCTGGATCCGCCTGATACCTGCATAAGGTATCATATTCATGTTTGCCCTTTGGAATTTTTGGGGACATACTCGTAGAAAGCGATATCCCATGTCTCATCGGTATGAGACCTCTTTTGGAATTTTCCATGCCAAACCTTTTGACAATAGTTTCTATGTACCTGGACTGGGACAAGCCAAGCATCCTTTTGGATCTATCTCTATAGATTCTAATCCCCAAGATATAAGATGCTTCTCCTAAGTCCTTCATGGAGAAGTGTCTAGATAACCAAGCCTTTATTGTGGATAGCATTCCTATGTCATTCCCAATGATGAGGATGTCATCCACATATAACACCAAAAAGCTAATAGCGCACCCACTTACCTTTCTGTATACACAAGGCTCATCTTCGTTCTTAACGAAGTCATAAGATCTGATTGCCTCATCAAATCTTATGTTCCAACTTCGGGAAGCTTGCTTTAGTCCACAAATGGATCTAAGCAACCTACACACCTTATCTGGGCAGTTCTTAGACACGAATCCCTCAGGTTGCATCATATACACCTCCTCCTCCAGGTTCCTGTTGAGGAATGCGGTTTTCACATCCATCTGCCAGATCTCATAATCATAGTGTGCTGCAATAGCCAATAGAATTCTGATGGATTTTAGCATTGCTACGGGTGAGAAAGTTTCGTCGTAGTCAACACCTTGCCTTTGACGATACCCCTTAGCCACTAGCCTTGCTTTATAGGTCTCTACCTTTCCATCTACTCCGATCTTTTTCTTAAAGATCCACTTGCAACCGATGGGTACAATACCTTCGGGTGCATCAACTAGGTTCCAAACCTTATTGGAGTACATAGAATCCATCTCAGAATTCATGGCTTCTTTCCACTTCCCGGAGTCTATACTCATAATAGCCTCCTCGTAGGTCTGAGGATCAATATCCTCTACATCCTTTGCTCTAATATGTCCCACATATCTCTCAGGAGGATGGGATACTCTATCAGACCTGCGTAAAGTTGAAACTTGTGTATTAGATACCTGAACAGACTCGGGCTGTAGAGTGGTGCTTGAGCTTGGTTCTCCAACCTCGCTCAATTCTATCATTCTCCCACTGTCTCCGTCAAGAATGTGTTCCTTCTCAAGGAACACTGCTCTCTTAGCTACAAAGACCTTTTGGTCCTCGAGATGATATAAGTAATACCCACAAGTTTCCTTGGGGTATCCCACAAATTTACATCGCCCTGTCCTTGATTCTAACTTATCGGGGTTGTGTCTTTTAACATGGGCAGAGCAGCCCCAAATCTTAACTACTTTAAGATCAGGCTTCTTCCCTTTCCATATCTCATATGGTGTAGACACCACCGACTTAGTTGGAACTCTGTTCAGAAGGTAAGCTGCGGTTTCTAGGGCATATCCCCAGAATGAGATGGGTAGGTCAGCGAAACTCATCATGGACCGTACCATATCTAATAATGTACGATTTCTCCTTTCAGAGACACCATTGAGCTGAGGTGTATAAGGAGGTGTCCATTGGGATAATATCCCATGGTCCTTGAGGAAGTGAGTAAACTCTGTACTTAAGTACTCACCTCCTCGATCTGATCGAAGAGTTTTGATACTCTTTCCAGTCTGGTTCTCCACCTCATTCTTATACTCTCTGAATTTCTCAAAGGCCTCGGACTTGTACTTCATTAAGTACACATATCCATACCTTGAGAAATCATCAGTAAATGTAATGAAGTAGGAGTAACCTCCAATGGCATGAGTTGACATGGGTCCACATACATCACTATGTATGAGTTCCAACAACTCAGTGGCTCTCTCTCCAGTTCCACTAAATGGAGAGTTGGTCAGTTTTCCACGAATGCAAGGCTCACAAGTTGTATATGACACATAGTCGAATGGATCTAGATATCCATCATTTAGCAACTTTTGAATCCTTCTTTCATGGATGTGACCTAGCCTACAATGCCACAGGTATGCACTGTTCAACTCATCTCGTTTCCTTTTGGACACATTTATATTCATGATATGTGGAGTGGTGTCTAACATAAATAAACCATTATGCAATGTTCCTTTCGTGATGATCTTATCATCTAATAATATCGAACAACCATTGTTCTCAAAAACAAATTTATATCCACTAACTGTTAAACATGAAATGGAGATAATGTTTTTGATAATAGAAGGAACAAAATAACATGCATCTAATGCAATAAAAGCTCCACTAGGCAGATGTAGGGCGACCTCGCCAACAGCTAATACAGCAACTTTTGCTCCATTACCCATCTTGAGGTCCATCTCGCCTCTCTCTAGTCTCCTAGGCCTTGCCAGAACCTGCAACGAATTACATATATGATAAGCACTACCGGTATCTAATACCCATGTGTTATCATAAGAGTCTGACAAATGGAGACTGATCATGAATGTACCTGAAGCTTCATCAAGCTTTTGTTTCGCCCTTTCTGCAAGGTACTCTTTGCAGTTTCTCTTCCAGTGCCCATCTTTACCACAGTGGAAGCACTGGCCTTTGTCCTTTGTTGGGTCTTTCTTAGCAACCTTTGCTTTACCTTGTTTGCCCTTGCCCTTTCCCTTCTTAAGGGACCTTTCTGCTTTCCTTTTCTTTCTGGTCTCACCAGTGTAGAGAATTGGCTTCTCTTTCTTAATAGTACTCTCTGCCTCCCTCAACATATTGAGGAGCTCTGGGAGAGTCACCTCAAGCTTGTTCATATTAAAGTTCATTATGAACTGTGAAAAGGAATCTGGTAGGGACTGAAGCACAATGTCCACACACAAGTTATCCTCTAGGACCATTCCTAGACCTGTGAGTTTCTCTATCCACTCAATCATCTTTAGGACATGGTTCTGAACCGGTGTCCCCTCAGTCATCCTAGCGCGGAAAAAGCTCTTGGATATCTCATATCGTTGAGTCCTTCCCTGTTCCTCAAACAATTTACGGACATGTAGGAGAATGGATCTGGCATCCATCTTTTCATGTTGTCTCTGTAACTCTGGAGTCATAGAGCCCAACATATAGCACTGAGCAAGAGTGGAGTCATCAATGTACTTCACGTAGCGAGCGATCTCATCCTCGCTTGCCCCTTCTTCGGGCGTAGGCATCACTGTATCAAGGACGTACACGATTTTCTCCGCTGTGAGAACAATTCTCAAGTTACGGAGCCAATCCGTATAATTTGGACCAGTGAGGCGGTTGACATCAAGTATGCCACGTAAGGGATTTGAAAGCGACATTTTCTGAAAATAAAGATGTATAAAAAATGAATAACATGCAGATTTTGCAAGAAATAAACTATCAAGATATGGACTTCTATCTTAATATGCTCCCACTATTTTACTAACGAGTCACGCAACACCCTCAGCACGTGAAACGGAAGTCTCCGGCAGACTTCTAGTGGGGATCAGGATCCAATCAGCGTCTTAGTGTAACCTCGAGGGACTCGACCAATCACACTAAGCCTAAAAGGTAGACAACTCTTGCCGATCACAACTCCTTGTGATTCCCGTCCTGTTCGGCCTCCGAATCACCATGGCCTCGAGGGACTCGACCAACCATGATGCTCGGTTAAGTCAACACCTTCGTTACAAGATGAGTCTGATTTGATGATATACCCTCGAGGGACTCGACCAAGCATATCATGCCCTCAGGTCACCGGTGACATCTCTATGTCGTAAGCAAGATAGCGAATCGCGATATAGGTGAGTCTCGAGGGACTCGACCAACTCAACCTACACCGGGATTCGGTTCCTACTCATAACGATGGAAGGCCACGTGGGTCAATCTAATTGCCTCACGTTTACCGACTTAATATTATCGAGAGATGTTTCTATGATTTGGTCTCCTATTATGACATGTCACACATGTACACATTTAATATATATCTACATCGCATGCAAATATATATACATATCTAGTATGTGTATAAGCAATCACACCAGATGATCATGGACCACAACCTAATATGATTAGGCCCGAGCCAGTAGGCCTAATCACTCACATCAAGATCTATGTGTGCAACGGTGCATCTCCATGCCTTGTGATCGTCCATCTCGTCCTCGTTGGTTCCGTCGACATCTTGATGCATCTTCATGCATCACGATCGTCCGTCTCGTGGGTCCCGCTATGGCTTCCACGCTCCCGCTGCGCCTCCTCATGTGATTACAACTTAATCATAGGCACGCAGGCCCGACAATAAACGAGAAATATAATGGAGGTTCGCAGACCTCAATAATAATAATCACAAGTACACACATCACACGGTCCATGATCATCCGTCCACTCATCATACATCACATGTATAAATAATCGTCATTATGTAGGACTACTAGATAATAAAAAATAATAATCAACTAAACCTTTTAATTAATATTTTCTGAAATCAGGGATATATAGGGAATTTCTCAATTCCTAAGGGTATTTTCGTAATTTGGACAAAAGACAGAAACTGGAATTTCTCAAATTCCGAGGGGTAAAACTGTCTTTTGCCCAGAAAACCCTAATTTCCTACTGCCCTTTGCTGCTGCCGCCACCCTGCTGGCGGCGGCCTGTGCGGCGAGGGGCGGGGCGCTGCCCTCGCCTGCGGGCGGCACGCCCGCTGGCGGCGCTGCCGCTGCAGGTGGGCGCCCCCGCGGGCGTCGCCGCCTTCGCGGGCGGATCTGCCCGCGAGTCAGCGCCCGCAGGTGGTGCTGTCTCGCTGGCGGCCGCCCCTGCGGGGTTTTTGCCCGTGGGAGCAGCGGCCACAGGCGCCGCTGCCCTGCGGTGCCTCAGCCCGCGCTGCTGCCCCGCGGCGCCTCTGCCCGCGGGCTCAGTGGCCGCAGGCGCTTCTACAGAGCGGGCTCCCAGCCCCGCCGGCCGCAAGCCTGTGCAAGCAGACCGCCGGCCGGCTGCTGCAGGCACAGCGCTTGCGCATGCGCCGGCTGCTGCAGGCACAGCGCTTGCGCATGCGCCGGCGCTGTGCTGCCTGGCTGCGGCTGCCGCTGCCGCTGCAGGTGGCTGCAGGCATGCAGATCGAGGGCAGCAACTGTTGCTGCCCTTCCTCGCTTTTGCGTCAACGATTTTGACGTCAATATTCTTCCTAAACACAACACACGTAGTTCAAAACCAATCATTCGCACGAACAACCTTGCTCTGATACCACTGTTGGGAAATCATTGGGGGCGACATCATATGCGCAGCGGAAGAACAAGAAAACAAAAATCCCCTATTCCCAAAATAATGTTCGTCGTCGTGCGAAGATTGGTGCGCAAAATCCGCAAAACACAAAACTGCGTATAGAGATTGTGTTACCTAGGGAGATCGTATATCCCTGTTTCCTTGCAGATCCTCAGGAGAGGGTGAAGGAGGTCAAGCGTCCTCCTCTCTAGCGGTGATCCACACAGCAGGGTTGCGACGACGCTCCTCAAAACTCCAGGCCTACTCTGAGGTGGAGAGGGAGAGGAGAATAGGAAGGGCAAGCAAAGACTCTAGCCTATGAGGCTGTGAATCCCTCCTATTTATAGAGATCCCGTGTCAAAACCCTAATGGGTCCTTTTCCCTAGTGGGTATTGGATCTGCATCCAATAAGACAAGGGCTCCGTCGGATATCTCATATCCGAACCTCTACTCATCGCAATGCCTACCATATGTGTGTGACCCTCTAGGCCCAATATCGAGCTGGCCGTGAGTCATACCTGTCAGAACTCCTTCTAACTAAGTGAATTATTATCTCTGTAATAATTCACTCGACTCATCGACTACGGAAGTACTAGGCCACTACGCTGTAGTCCCCAGACGATATAAGGGAATCCAATCCATTGGACCTGTCTGTCCTCAGTTACCATGTACCTATAGTCCCTCATCCATCTAATATCCCAGAGACCGTATATCGAGCATGGTGCTGTCAGACCCATACGGTTTCTACTTGAGTCTCGCTCTAATCGGATTCTCCCGGAGAACTCTTTCTCTCTCAACCCGAATGACCCTGGCCAGGGATTTGTCTGAGCAAGAACACATGGGATATTCCTCTCATGATACCGAGAGTGGATGATCCTCTATCGACACTCAATAGCCCTCGTAAGGTCGACTACCACTCCCAATGACCAGCTGTACTAGATCTGGGAACAGCCAAACCTATAAGTCTGGTATCAAAGAGTGGAGCACTCATACAGGACATCCTTGGTGTCTCAAGTCTAAGAACCAGATACACCACTAGGACTACTGAATCGTTGTCTGACAATAAGGCATCATCAACCATCCAGCATTCCGTAAGCGGATCAATCAGTGAACTCATTCTCCAATGAGCACCTGTACTGTATCCCTAGTGTCCCTACACGAGCAGCTATGAGACCAGCTGCATCCATCATATGGACGGGTATACAGTACACCAGTCTATCCGGTTATCACGATGTCCCTCTCGAGTAACCTATGACCGGGATTATTTAGGATATGTGTTTAAAGGTGAATCGATCTCATTATCGTGATCTCATCACGATCCGATTCCCATTGCACAAATCCAAGGACATCACTATACATATGCATTTATGCAATAGTTATAAAGTGATATACGCCAAAAATATAATAAGCAAAAAGATTCTGTATAAAGTCACACGTGCCATCACTCACGTGATTGGCTTGCTGGGCACTTATGACTAGCAAATACCCCTCTTACAACTTTTTACAAGCGGTTCACTCTCTTACAGATTTTCAGTAAGAAAGAAGGAGGTGAACACTAGCAAATTGAAAACAAGACTTGCTAAGACTTTTTTAAGATCTTTCTCTCAATCAATTGCTTCTCAAAAAGTTGTAATCTCAATTGAGATTTGAGGGGTATTTATTGGCCTCAAGAGGATTCAAATTTGGGCTCCAAAATTTGAATTCTCTTTGGTTCCTGATGCTGGCGATGCCACCGCCTGTCAATGTCTGACACTGACAGTGGACTGGCGGTGCCACTGCCCAGCCAAGTGGTGCCACCACCCAGCCAAGCGGTGCCACCGCTCAGCTCTCGGGTGCTGGGCGGTGCCACCGCCTGGCTCTCCGGTTCATTGGTTGGGCTTTAAATTTAGCCCAAACCAAATCTAATTTTGGGCCTAGTTGGCCCCTAACCAGGATATAGGATTATCTCTTAATCCTAATCCTAATTATAAGTGAACTACATAACTAAAAACATCCTAAGCAAGTTTTCAACCACGAACGTCGAGTCTTGTTCCGGCGAGCTTTCCAACGAACTTCTTCCGACGGACTCCCAGCAAGCTCCCGATCTTATGATGACTTTAACGAGTAGCCGAGCCTTCTCGGTGATCTCCGTGAACCTCCGATGATCTCTTCGGCAAACTTCCGAAAATTCCGACAGGTTCCCGATTTCTTCTCGGTTGGTTCCGGCAGCATCTCCGACGATTCTTTGGACTCTTAAACGTCCATCGAACTTGACTCCGGTATTCTTGCTTTGTGTTTTCTGGTTATCGTAGTTAATCCTACACACTTAACTCAATAATATGGATTAGATCAATTAATCCATCAATTGATTTTATCATCAAAATCCGAGATTCAACACCAAGATCAAATGGGTATCTAAAAATCATCCTCTTTTGTAGAAACGTATACCATCACAAGCTAGGAGCAAGAGATGGTATCTTGATAGTGGATGCTCAAGACATATTACTGGAGATCCATCTCAATTCTCTAAGCTCACTAGCATAGACGAAGAATATGTCACATTCGAAGATAACAACAAGGGTAAAATCATTGGCAAAGGAACCATAGGTAATAAATCTAACTTCTTTATTGAAAATATTTTGTTAGTTGATGGTTTAAAACATAACTTCTTGAGCATTAGTCAATTGTGTGATAAAAGATATATTGCTAAATTTGAATCTAATGCTTGCATTATTGAAAAACCACACAAAAATACATCTATGATTGCATTAAAATAAAATAATATATATACCATTGACATCAATGATCTTTGCAATGAAATGTGTTTTTCGATTTTGAATAACGATGCTTGGCTTTGGCATAAGAAATTAGGTCATGCTAGCATGAAACTAATTACCCAAATTTCATTCAAAGAACTTGTAAGAGGAATTCCTCATATCAAATTCGTCAAAGATAATGTGTATGATGCTTGTCAATTAGAAAAACAAATAAAAGGTAGCTTCAAACATAAGAATCAAATAAGCACTCTAGACCTTTGCAATTGATCCATATGGACTTATTCGGACCAATTTTTACATCAAGCCTAGGAGGTAGCAAATATGCTTTTGTCATTGTAGATGATTATAGTAGATACGCATGGACTTATTTCTTGACACACAAAAATGAATGCCTTAGATATTTCACCAAGTTTTGTAAATTTGTTCAAAATAAAAAGGGTTCTATAATTTTGTCAATTCGAAGTGATCACGATGGTGAATTTCAAAACCATGATTTTCAAGAATTTTATGAATCCAATGGATACAACCACAACTTCTCTACTCTATGAAATTCTCAACAAAATGGAGTAGTAGAAAGAAAGAATAGAAATTTGCAAGAAATGACAAGAACCATGTTGAATAAATATAGCCTACCCAAATATTTTTGGGCCAAAGCCGTAAACATAACATGCTATATCATGAATAGAATTCTAGTAAGACCCTTACTCACCAAAACTCCTTATGAGTTGTGGAACAACAAAAAATCCAATGTTTTATATTTTAAAGTTTTTGAGTGTAAGTGTTTTATTTTGAATGAAAAAGATGCCTTAGGAAAATTTGATGCTAAATCTGATGAAGGAATTTTTCTTGGCTATTCTTCGATTTCTAAAGCATTTTGTATCTTCAATAAAAGAACTTTAATTATAGAAGAATCTATTCATGTTGTTTTTAATGAGATTTTCAAAATTAAGAAAAATAATTTTGATGATGATGTTAGTTTTGATACTTTGAATTTAAATGAAACCCCTTCTCCAACTAGCAACTTAGATGCATCTACTTCTAAAACATCCTTACCTAAGGATTGGAAGTATGTAGATGCTCATCCTTAGGAGCTACTCATAAGAGACACATCTAAAGGGGTTCAAACATGTTCTTCTCTTAAAAATTTTTGTGTCAACGCTGCTTTTCTCTCCCAAATTAAACCTAAATGTATTGACGAAGCCATGAAAGATGATTCATGGATTATCGCAATGCAAGATGAGTTAAATCAATTTGAGAAAAATGAGTTATGGGAGCTTGTTCCTAGGCCAAATGACCATTTAGTTATTGGTACTAAATGAGTCTTTAGAAACAAGCAGTATGAATCTAGTATCGTGGTTAGAAACAAGGCTAGATTAGTGGCCAAATGTTTCAACCAAGAAGAAGGTATCGATTACGAAGAAACCTTCGCTCTTGTGGCTTGATTAGAAGCCATAAGGATGTTCCTTGCCTATGCTAATAGTAATAATTTTAAGTTGTTTCAAATGAATGTTAAAAGTACTTTTCTTAATGGCTTTATTTCTGAAGAAGTTTATGTTGAACAACCCCTCGGATTTGAGAATAATAGTCTCCCTAATCATATGTTTAAATTGACTGAAGCTCTCTATGGTTTAAAACATGCCCCAAGGGCTTGATATGAGAGACTTAGTTCATTTCTTATTGAAAATAATTTATCTAAAGGCAAGGTTGATACTACATTATTTATCAAAAATTTTAAAAATAATTTTCTTATTGTTCAAATTTATATTGATGATATTATCTTCGGTTCCACGAATGAATCTCTTTGTGAATCATTTGCTAAGAGTATGAGTCTTGAATTTGAAATGAGTTTGATGGGATAATTAACCTTCTTTTTAGGCTTACAAATTAAACAACTAAGTAATGACATCTTTATTGGTCAAACAAAATATGCTTTAGATTTGCTAAAAAGATTTAATATGGATAGCTCAAAAGCTATCAACACTCCTATGAGCACCTCCACTAAGTTAGAAATTGATGAAAGTGGAGAAAGCTTTGATCAAAAAGCTTATAGGGGTATGATAGGAAGTCTAGTATACCTCACGACAACAAGACCATATATCATGTTTAGTGTAGGTCTTTATGCTAGGTTTCAATCTAATCCTAAGATATCTCATCTTAAAGCAGTTAAGAGGATACTTAGATATCTTAAAGGTACTACGAATCTAGGATTATGATATCTAAAATCCGAGAATTTTGAGCTAATTGCTTGATGTAGACTAGATAGAAAAAGCACATTAGGAACATGTCAATTTTTGGGACATGCACTTGTTTCTTGGTCATCTAAGAAACAAAACTCGGTTGCACTATCTATAATCGAAGCTGAGTACATTGCAGCTAGTGCTTGCTGTGCACAAGTTGTGTGGATGAAAAACACTCTAGAGGATTATAAGATTCATCTTAAAAATATCCCTATTAAATGTGATAACACAAGTGTAATATGTCTAACAAAAAATCCCATTCAATACTCTAGAACAAAATATATTGACATTACGCATCACTTTATACAAGATCATATCACTAATCATAATATAATCCTAGAGTTTATTGATACAAAACATCAATTGGCCGATATTTTTACAAAGTCTTTGAGTGAAGAACAATTCAATTTTATTAGAAGAGAGTTAGGAATATTAATTTGTCTGAATACATGAATTTCATAAATTTCGTTTTCGGACTTTCTTGATTCTTTGATCACTTAAATTTGGTGCTGAAAATTTTATGATACGAATTTTACATAATGATAAGATTGTGTGCTTCAATAACATGTTTACTTTGATGTTAGAAATTTTGTGCCTTGATGCTAAAAGTTTCCATGATGATGAGCATGTTATACTTTCATGATTGTGATTTAAGAAGTTTTAATCATACATCAAATTCTTAATCTTTGAATACTACAAAGCACTAATGATTTTACCTTCACGAGTGGGATTGAAAAGCTATGACAAAACATTGTCCGAATGCATGATTTTGTTGTATTTTTTCTTCCGGACTTAATGTATTTCTTGAATAGAGCTTTCATGTGCCTATGCCATATCAAATTTATGCTCCATCACTTAATGATTATTGATACATGAAATTAATTGACAAATGCATCTCTCATAAACATTTGCAAGGATTTAATTTCACATGTATATCTTGATCGTTGTAAAAAATGAAGCATGATTTTATCATTTTGAATGAAAAATGAAATAAAACTCTCTTATCATTTTTAACTTTATTCAAAGTTAGTTCTCAATGGCTTTTCCTCCTTACTTTCCTCCTTCATGCAAAGTTTTGATGATAAGTAAAAGGAAAGAAGTTAATGAATGATATCATGTCATGAATTCTTGTTAAATAATTAGTATGAATTTCTTTACAAGTTGAAAAATAACATGAATTTTTATCACAATTACATATATTGTTGAATTGTTCTCCTTTTTGTTGATGATAGGGAGAAATATGTGGTAAATTGATGATAAATGTATGTAATTTTACACTTGAAAATTTTGCATTATGATAAGATATCTAGAGCTTAATTTGAAATATTATAAATTGATATCTTATCATAGAATGAATTGCTATGATTATTATCCTTCATATTTGAAATATAAGACTTGAAAATGGATGTCATGCCAAATATGTGGTAAATTGATGATAAATATATGCAATTTTACACTTGAAATGTTTACATTATGATAAGATATCTAGAGCTTAATTTGAAATATTATAAATTGATATCTTGTTATAGAATGAATTACTATGATTGTTATCCTTCATATTTGAAATATAAGACTTAAAAATGGATGTCATGCCTTGACATCATTTTCAGAAAGTTACATCATGAAAGGAATTATGATGGGTGTCTGGATAAGTTTAAATAAACTTAACTTATTAATATGTCTCTTGAATTCAAAGGCATTGAATTCAAGAATGAATTTTCTCAAGTATGGCATATAGATAGAGGGAGTTAAGATTAACTCCGTCATCAATTGATTGTCATCATAAAAAAGAGGGAGATTGTTGAATCTCGAATTTTGATGATGAAGTCAATTGTCATTTGTTTATCTAATCTATATATTGAGAAAAGTATGCAGGATTAATTACGATGGCAGTAAGACATGCAACAGGTGTTATGTCGGAGTTAAGATCAAAATCACATTGGGAGTCCAAGAGTTCGTCGGAAGTCCGGATGTTCGTCGGAAGTTCTACGGGAACTAGTCGAGAAGTCCAAGAGCTTGCCATAGAAACTCATTGGAACTCACCAAGATGATCTTCGCGAAGTCCAGGAGCTTACCGGGAGTCCACCGGAGCATCACCGAGGGTTCATTGAATGTTCGCCGGAAGCTCACCGGAAGAAGCGATTGATACACCGGAACACAAAATTACAGTAATCATATCGTAATTGTTATAGTTAGAGTATAGATTAAGTTAAGGTTAGGAGGTAATCCCACTGACTTAATTAGGGGCCAATTGGGCCCTTAACAGACCCAAATTGGGCCGAATGGAACAACCCATTCAGACCTAGAATTCCTGGTCGGCGGTGGCACCGTCTAGGAGACTCGGCCTCCCAGGGATTCTGGGTGGTAGTACCGCCCCTATCAGGTGGTGGTACCATCGACAGTTATTGCTGCCAACGGTGGTACTGCCCCTGTCAGGCAGTGGTACTACCTGAGCTCGCTCTTCGAGCACTGTCAAGTGGTAGTACCGCCCAAATTGAGCGATAGTACCGCTTAGTGTCCGATGACAAGCGGTAGTACCACCCAGTAATAGCGATGGTACTGCTAGGACCCTGAAAATCCAGGAATGGACAAATTTAGGCTCCATTTTCAAACTCATTGGGGCCTATATAAACCCCACCCTTTCCTGCATGAAAGGACACAAAAAACTTGCTTTAATCTTGAGTCTTTGATGCCTTAAAGTGTTGAAAAAGCTAGAGTTCTCCTCCTTTCTTCTAAGTGTTGAGATTATTCAAGAGAGGAGTGAAAACTTATAAGGGTTGTCTTCTAAGCCTGTCAAAAGGAGAAAAGCTGTAAAAGGGTGGTTGGCCTTCGCCTATTGAAGGAAGGCCTCTAGTAGACGCCAGTGACCTCGTCGGAGGAGGAAGCCGATAGTGGATGTAGGTCACGTTAACCGAACCACTCTAAAATCTCGGTTTGCTTTTAATTTGAGCATCTTTCCTTTATAGCAAATTGCCTCTCCTCCTTACTGTGCTTTAAATACGTTTATATTCGCTTTGATGTAAAACATCTTCCGAGATCGGCTTTCTACGAAGACTTTACGAAATCTACGTTTTTGTGACTTACATTCCTGCAAATCGTCTTAGTCTTCTCTTACATTTTCACTTTAGACTTCAAGCTCAAATTCCTTCCGAAACGAATTGAGTTGAATCGGCTTTAATCGAAATAAGGTTTTTGAAATCGTAAAAATTTTTCACTACACTAATTCACCCCCCCCTCTTAGTGCGCTCTTGATCCTAACATAAGTGTCTTAACTATCATAGTTAGACCTTAAGTTGAGTTAGGATTGAGAGATAATCCCATTAACTTAGTTAGGGGCCAATTGGGCCCTTAACAAGGCTGAACTGGGCCGGTTGAATAGCCTATTCAACACCTGATGTCATGGTCGGCGGTGGCACTACCTGGTGACTCGGTCTCCCAGGTGGTCTGGGTGGTGGTACCACCAGCAGTTAATGCTACTAGTGATGGTACCACCCCTGTTACGAGGTGGTACCACTAGAGCTCGATCTCCAAGCTCTATTAAGTGGTGGTACCGCCCAGTGTCAGTTTGCAGGCGATAGTACAGCCCATTAATGGTAGTGGTACTGCTAATGCCTCAAAATCCGGGGATGTGACACTTTTTGGCTCCAATTCTAAAGCCATTGGGGCATATAAATACCCCACCCTTTTCTATATGAAAAGGCAACAAAAGTGTAATCAAAGTGTTGGGGTGTTAAAAGTGTTGTAAAAGTGAGAAGAGTCCTCCTCCATCTCCTTAGTTTTGTAATCATTCAAGAGAGGTGTGAGCCTTATAAGAGTTATCTCCTAAACCTGTGAAAAGGAGAAAGCACTATAAAGAGGTGGTTGGTCTTCGTCTATTAAAGGAAGACCATTAGTGGATGCCGGTGACCTTGACAGAGGAGGAATCAGAAGTGGATGTAGGTCACACCGACCGAACCACTATAAATTCTAGTTTGCATTTATATTATTATCATTTACTTACTTTGCAATTTCTTCACTTCCTCCTTACTTGGCTATCACTACCCTTACGAACAAACATGCTTTCAAGCAATCTTCCGAGATCTATTTTTTAACCTACAAAGATTTTTAAACCAATGTTTTTATCCGCTGCACTAATTCACCCTCCCTCTTAGTGCTGACTCGATCCTAACAATATGGATAGTAAGAAGGGGCTGCCCCTTCTTGATTGTGTGGTACGCACGAGAAAGAGATTTGGGTTACAATTTGAGGATCATCTTCGTAGCCCCTGCCATGTGGATCACTACTAGAGAGGAGGATAATTGACCTCCTTCATCTTCTCTCACAGATCTACAGGTTTTAGGGATATACGATCTCCCTGGGTAACACATCTTTCTTATATATATAGTTTTTTGATTTTGTAAGTTTTTGCGCACCAATCTTTGCACGTCAATAAAACCTTATTTTTCTGGGGGAATTCTGGGATTTTATTTTCTATTCTTCTATTACACATATGATGTTACCCTATATTTTTCAACAGTGATATCAAAGCTAGGTTGCTCGTGCAAAAGATTGGCTTTAAACTGCATGTGGTGTGTTCAATTGTGGTTAAATTGTTTTGCGCGGTTGCTGTGACTTTTTTATCGTAGTTTTCAAATTTGTGCTGCACCTTTTCTTGCTATTAAGAGGTGTTTTAGAGAGGACTTTTGATATCAAATTTGTTTACATAAAAGCATAAAAAAGGGCAGCAACTATTGTTGCCACTTGGATTGGTCGAAGGCTACTTGCAGCCTTGGCTGAGAGCTCCAATTTACTGCTCTCGGCCTGGCCAAAAGTAGCAAGAACAAGAGCAGCAAGGCTGCTCTCAACCTGCTGCATGGTAGGTTTCTTAGCCGCCCAAGTGCCCCTGGTGGCCAGGACTCCTGGCCGCATGGGGCAAGCAAGTGACCAGTTTTCCTAGCCACCCAAGGCTACCCTACAGCCAGGTATTCCGGCCACATAAGGCAGCCTTGTGGCCTAGGATTCCTAGCCACAAGGGAGTCCTTAGTGGCTAAGATTTCCTAGCCACTTAAGGAACTACCTACCATTTTGGGGCACCCTATGGTAAGATTCCCAAAATACTACAGAATAATTAATTAAATAGTTTAATTAATTATTATAATTATTATCTAGTAGTCATACATAGTGATGATATGTACATGTGATGTATGATGTGGATAGATGATCATGGATCGTGTAATATGTGTGTACATGTGATGTGATTATTATTATTATTGGGGCTTGTTGTAGGGAAATCTAGGGGTGACATCACATGCGCAGTAGAAGAACAAAAATAAAAAATCTCAAATTTTCTAATGATGTGTTCGTCATCATGCAAAGATTGGTACATAAAATCTATAAAATCAAAAACTGCGTATATGAAAGATTGTGTTACCTAGGGAGATCGTATATCCTTGGATCCCTACAGATCTGTAGGAGAGGGTAAAGGAGGTCAAGCGCCCTCCTCTCTAGTGGTGATCCATATAACAGGGCTACGATGATACTCCTCAAATCTCCAGGCCTATTATCTAAGGAGAAGGGGAGAGGAGAATAAATGATGGCAACCAAGAGAAGCTCTAGCTTATGAACATTTGGTTCCCTCCTATTTATAGAGATCTCCTATCAACTTAACCCTAATGGATCCTGTCCTATTGGGTGTTGGATCTCCATCCAACTACCCAAACCTCTTAGATTAATGGATCTCTATCCAATAATCTCTCATTGGCTCTTATTGAATCTCATCCAAGGATCCAATAATTCAGGGGCTTATTAGATATCTAATAAGATATATTTTCTATCTTAATCTACTCCTACTATTTTTCTAGCGAGTCATACGACACCCTCAGCACGTGAAACGGAAGTCTCCAATAGATTCCTCGAGGAACTCGACCAATCACACTAAGCCTAAAAGATAGGCAACTCTTGCTGATCACAACTCCTTATGATTCCCGTCCTTTTCGGCCTCCGAACCACCATGGCCTCGAGTAACTCGACCAACCATGATATTTGGTTAATTCAACACCATTATTATAAGATGAGTCTGATTCGATGATATATCCTTAAGGGACTCGACCAAGTATACCATGTCCTCAGGTCACCGGTGACATCTCTATGTCGTAGGCAAGATAGTGATTCGTGATATAGGTGAGCCTTGAGGGACTCGATCAACTCAACCTACGTCAAGAATCGATCCCTACATATAACGATGGAAGGCCACGTGAGTCAATCTAATTACCTCATGTTTACCGACTTAATATTATTGAGAGAGGGGATTTTGATTTGGTCTCCTAATATAACATGTTACACATATGCATGTTTAATATATATCTATATCACATGCAAATATATATATATATATATATATATATATATATATATATATATATATATATATATATATATATATATATATATATATATATATATATATATATATATATATATATATATATATATCACACATCACATAAGCAATCACACCAGATGATCATGGACCACAGCCTAATGTGATAAGGCCCGAGACAGTGGGCCCAATCACTCACATCAAGATCTATGTGTGTAGCGACGCATCTCCATGCCTAGTGAGTATTAATCTCATCCTCGTCGATTTCATCGGCATCTCGATGCATCTCCATGCATCGCGATCGTCCATCTCGGTCTCGTGGGTCCTACTATCGCTTCCATGCTCCCGCTATGTCTCCTCGTGTGATTACAACTTAATCATAGGTGCGTAGGCCTGATAATAAATGAGAAATAAAGTTGTGGCTAACAGGCCCCAATAATAATAATAATCAAATCACTTGTACGCACATCACACGGTGGCTCCCAAACGGTGGTACTGCAAAACTGGGCAATGGTACTGCCCAATATCAATGCTGTAGGCGATGGTACCGTCCAGACTTAGTCTCCAAGATTGTCACATGGTGGTACTGCCCAGATATAGTCTCCCAAGTGATGGTATCGCCAGATTGGGTGGTGATACCACCCAATGTCAATGCTGCAGGCGGTGATACCGCCCAACACAAGCGGTGGTACCACAAGTACCCCAAAAATCAAGGATGAGACACATTTTGGCTCTAAGTTTGAATCCACTTGGGGCCTATAAATACCCATCTCATCCCTGCTCAGATAACACAAGAATTGAGAGCAAAAATGGAAGAAAATATTATTGTAATCTTGTGAGAATGTTATTGTAATCTTGTGAGAACTCCTCTCAAACTCTAAGTGTTAGTAAAGTTTAAGAGAGGAGGTAGTGGGGGTTTAAAGGTTTTCTCTTGAGCTTGTCAAATGGAGAATAAAGTTGTAAGAAGGTGGTTGGTCTTCGCCTATTGAAGGAAGACCGTTAGTGGTTGCCGGTAGCCTTGACGGAAGAGGAATCAGGAGTGGATGTAGGTCACGACGACCGAACTACTATAAAACTCAGTTTGCATTTACTTCTTGCAATTTACCTTTACTACAAACTGCCTTACTTGCTTTACTTTCTTATTATACTCTTTCATATGTTTTTAAGTTAAACTCATATTTCTGATATGAGCTTTTATCGAATGAAAGATTTTCGGACCGACGTAATTTTTTCGCTGCACTAATTCAACACCCAAGAGAAATGACTCTTTTCAGATTTCAAGAGGGTCACTCTATCATTCATCCTCCTATGTTCAATGGTACAGACTACACTTATTGAAAAACTCGGATAAGAGTTTTCTTGCTTTCATTGAACCTCGATTTATGGAATGTCGTTGAAAATGAATTTCAAAAGTCTTCTCTTCCAATGAACGATTGGAATGATTTGGAGAAGAAGACTTTTTCTTTGAATGCCAAAGCTATGAATGCTTTGTTTTGTGCTATGGATAAAAATGAATTCAATCAAGTTTCTATTTGCAAAACATCTGATAAGATTTGGTATACACTTGAAATCACACGCGAAGGCACTAGTAGAGCTAAAGACTCTAACATTAATCTTTTGATGCATGATTTCAAGTTGTTTCATATGAAACCAAGCGAAACTATTGTTGACATATACACTCATTTTATGGATATCGTCAATAGTTTAAAAGTACTTAGTAAAAGTATTTCTAACCTTGAACTTGTTAACAAAATACTAAGATCCCTTCCTAAAAATTGGGATCCTAAAGTAACGACTATTCAAGAATCAAAGAACTTGAACCATTTTCCGATTAAAGAACTTATTGGGTCTTTATGTTAGGATCAAGATGGCACTAAGAGGGGGGGGTGAATTAGTGCAGTGGAAAATTCTTCTATTTCGTAGAAAGTTCGTCTCGATTAAAATCGTTTCGGAAAGATGTTGAACTTAAAACTTTCGTAAGAATATAAGGAGAAGCTCAAGGAGATTTGCAGTAAAGTAAATTGCATAAAATGATAAGCAAACCAGAATTTAGAGTGGTTTGGTCAATGAGACCTACGTCCACTTTGGATTCCTCCTCCGTCAAGATCACCAGTATCCACTAAAGGCCTTCCTTCAATAGGTGAAGACCAACCACCTTTTACAGCGCTTTCTCCTTTTGCAGAGTTTAGGAGACAACCCTTACAAGTTTCACTCCTCTTTCTTAGATGGTTACAAGGCTAAGAGAGGGAGGAGAACTCTTCTCACTTTTACAACACTTTTCACACCCCAAACACTTAGAATTTTTCACACATATGATATCACTTTGTTTTCCTTTCAATCAGAAAAGGATGGGGTATTTATAGGCCCCAATGACTTCAAAAGTTGGAGCCAAAAAATTCAAATCCTTATATTTCGGGATGCTAGTGGTACCACCACCATTAAAGGGCGGTACCATCGCCTAACAGAGCTCGGAGACCGAGCTCTGGTAGTACCACCGCTTGATAGAGCTCGGAGACCGAGCTCTGGCGGTTCCATCGCCTGACAGGGGCAGTACCACCACTGGTAGCATTGATTGCCAGTGGTACCATCACTCAGTCTGGGCAGTACCACTGCCCAGACCACTTGGGAGACTAGGTCTCCCAAGCGGTGCCACCGCCGGTCATGTTTTCAAGGGCGGAATGGGCTGTTTAATCCGACCTAATTCAACCCTATTAAGGGCCTAGTTGGCCCCTAATTAAGTTATGGGATTATCTCCCAATTCTAACTCAATTTATGGACTAACTATAATAATTAAGACAATTGACAAAGCATTCTTGTTCCAATATATCAATTGCTCTTCCGGCGAGCTTCCGGCAAGCTTCCGGTGAACTTCTGACGAACTGCTAGCAATGTTCCGATAGACTCTCGGCAAGTTCCTAAACTTTATGATGATCTTCTTGGCGAGTTCCGATGAGCTTCTTTGGCAAGCTCCTGGACTTCTTAGTCGGTTCCAGTAGAACTTTCGATGAACTCTTGAACTTCTAACGAGATCATGATCTTGACTCCGGCACAATGCCTGCTTTATATCTTACTGCTATCGTAGTTAATCCTGCACACTTTTCTCAACATATAGATTAGTTCAAATAATTTACAATTGATTTCATCATCAAAATCCAAGATTCAACAATCTTCCCTTTTTGATGATGACAATCAATTGATGACAGAGTTAACCTTAACTCCCCCTATCTATATGCCATACTTGAGAAAATATATTCTTGAATTCAAGTATCAAACCGATAAGTTAAGTTCATTTAAACTTATCAACATGAACATCATGATTCCTAATATGATTTAACATTCTCATAGATGCTGCATATTTATAAATGAAAATGATGTTAAGGCATGACATCCATCTTCAAGTCTAGTCATAGACATTCATCATTTGTAAGTATGATATGAATTTCAAATATGAAATATAGCAAGATGACAAAGATAGCAATTCATCATTTCATGGCAAGATATCAAATTGTAAAATAACAAGCTAAGCTCAAGATATCTTATCATAATGAAAGACATTTATCAGGCATTCACAAAGTATACAAGTGTTTATGATAAGCATTTATGATAATATATATTCCATACATTTATAATGCCAATTTATCATCAATTTATCACTTTTTTGGTATTATTTCTCCCCCTTTGTCATCAACAAAAAGGAGAACAATTCAACAATGCAAGTGTGGTAAAAATTCATGCAAATTTCACACTAATTTATTCAATCAATATTGTATCGTTGCATGGTAACCTTCAAAAGTTCTCAATATTAAAGAGATAGATTCCATCAACTTCTCCCCCATTGTCATCAAAAACTTTACGTGAAGAAGGACGGTAAGGAGGGAATCCGATAAGAACCTAATTTGTGAAATGATTTGAATCAAATATAATTTGAAATCAAATTGCCATTCTTGCAAGTAATTATCTCACACAAAAATCATCTTTCAAGAATCAAGATATCCATTGGAATTCATAAAATTCATCTATCATCAGAAGAATAAGGAAGAATTCATGGGAAAGAAGCACTATATGAAGGATAAAGGAAATTCCATGAATAAACCTTCATAAATCAAATCTATTTCTCATTTAAAGATTCATAAGAGTGAAATTCGTGAGAGATGCATTTGTCAATGAATTCCATATGTTAAACATCATTAAGTGATGAAGCAAGAATATGAAGTAAACTTGATATCAAGGAAGATAATATCGAAATAAATTCATGAAAGCTCCATTCATGAAATACATTAAGAGAAGGCACCAAGTCTGGAAAAGAAATACAACAAACTTATGTATTTGGACAATTTTACATCCCTAATTTCCTTCTAATTTAATCAAATTATTCTTTATTTAAGAGTTTTGTAAAGATATCAGCCAATTGATGTTTCATATCAATAAACTCTAAGATTACATCATGATTATTAACAAGGTCTCGTATAAAGTGATGCCTAATGTCAATATGCTTAGTTCTAGAGTGTTGAATAGGATTTTTTGTTAAACATATTGCACATGTACTGTCACATTTTATATGAATATTCTTAAGATAAATTTTATAATCTTCTAATGTATTTTTCATCCATACAACTTGTGCACAACATGCACTAGCCGCAATGTATTCGGCTTCGGTTGTGGATAGTACAATTGAGTTTTGTTTCTTGGAAGACCAAGAGACAAGTGCATGTCCTAAAAATTGAAAGATTCTGGATGTACTTTTTCTATCTATTCGACACCCAACATAACCAAGCAATTCAAAATTTTAGATTTTGGATATCATAATCCTAATTTAGGAGTTCCTTTTAGGTATCTAAAAATCCTTTTGACAGCTTTTAAATGAGATTTCTTGAGGTTAGATTGAAATCTAACACAAAGTCCTACACTAAACATGATATCCGGTCCAGTTACAGTGAGGTATAGCAAACTACCTATTATACCCCTATAAGCTTTTTGATCAAAGCTTTCTCCACCTTCATCAATGTCTAACTTAGTGGAGGTATTCATAGGAGTATTGATAGCCCTTAAACTTTTCATATTAAATCATTTTAGCAATTCTAATGTATATTTTGTTTGACTAATAAAAATATCATCCTTAAGTTGTTTGATTTGTAAGCTTAAAAAGAAGGTTAGTTTCCCCATTAGGCTCATTTCAAACTCTAGACTCATGCTTTTAGTAAACGATTCACATAAGGATTCATTTGTAGAGTCAAAAATAATGTCATCAACATAAATTTGAATAATAAGAAAATCATTTTCAAAATTTTTGATAAACAATGTAGTATCGACCTTGCCTTTAGAGAAAATATTTTGAATAAGAAATAGCTAAGTCTCTCGTACCAAGCCCTTGGGGCTTGTTTTAAACCACAGAGAGCTTTAGTCAATTTACACATATGATTGGAGAACTTATCATTCTTAAATCTAGGGGATTATTCAACATAAACTTCTTCAGAAATAAAGCTATTAAGAAAAGTACTTTTAACATCCATTTGAAATAACTTAAAATTATTACTACTAGCATAGGCAAAGAATATCTATATGACTTCTAATCGTGCCATAGGAGCGAAGATTTCTTCATAATCGATACCTTCTTCTTGGTTGAAACCTTTGGCTACTAATCTAGCCTTATTTCTAACCACGATATCAAATTCATCTTGCTTGTTTCTAAAGACCCATTTAATACCAATATCTAAATGGTCATTTGGCCTTGGAACAAGCTTCCACACCTTATTTCTCTCAAATTGATTTAACTCTTCTTGCATTGCGATAACCCATGAATCATCTTTCAAGGCCTCGTCAATGCATTTAGGTTCAATTTGGGAGAGAAAAATGACGTTGGCACAAAAATTCTTAAGAGAAGAACGAGTTTGAACCTCTTTTGATGTCTCCTATGATTAGCTCCTTAGGATGAGCATCTACATACTTCCATTCCTTGGGTAAGAATGTTTCGGAAGAAGATGCATCCAAGTTGCTAGATGGAGAAATGATTTCATTTAAATTTAAAGCATCAAAGTTAAGATTATCATCAAAATCGTTTTTCTTAGTTACGGAAACTTCATTAAAATCCACATGAATAGACTCTTCTATAATCAAAGTTCTTTTATTAAAGATACGAAAAGCCTTAGAAATAGAAGAAATGTTGCAATAGAATTAGAAGATAAAAATTCCTTCATCGGATTTTGTATCAAACTTTTCTAAGGTATCTTTTTTATTCAAAATAAAACATTTGCACCCGAAGACTTTAAAATATAAAATATTAGGTTTTTTGTTGTTCCACAACTCATAAGGAGTTTTTGAAAGCAATGTTCTTACTAAAACCCTATTTATGACATAGCATACCGTATTTACGGCTTCAGCCCAAAAATATTTGGGTAGGCTATGTTCATTTAACATGATTCTAGCCATTTCTTGTAAGTTTCTATTTTTTCTTTCTACTACTCCATTTTGTTGAGAATTTCTTGGAGTAGTGAAATTATGGTTATATCCATTAGATTCACAAAATTCATGGAAATCATGGTTTTGAAATTCACCACCATGATCACTTCGAATTGATGAAATCGTAAAACTCTTTTTGTTTTAAATAAGTTTACAAAACTTCAAGAATACCTAAAGCAATCACTTTTGTGTGCCAAAAAGTAAGTCCATGTGTATCTATTATAATCATCCATAATAACAAAGGCGTATTTGTTACCTCCTAGGCTTGATGTAGTAATTGGTCCAAACAAATCAATATGGATCAATTGCAATGGTCCAGAGATGCTTATTTGGTTCTTTGGTTGGAAGCTACCTTTTATTTGTTTTCCTAGTTGACATGCATCACACACATTGTCTTTAATGAACTCAATATGAGGAATTTCTCTTATAAGTACTTTAGATGAGATTTGAGAGATTAGTTTCATGCTAGCATGACTTAATCTCCTATGCCATAGCCAAGCATCATCATTTAAAATCGAAAGACACATTTCATTACAAAGATCATCAATATTGATAGTGTATGCATTATTTTGTTTTAGGATAATCATAGATATGTTTTTGTATGGTTTTTCTATAATACAAGCATTCGATTCAAATCTAAGAATATATCATTTATCACACAATTGATTAATGCTCAAAAGGTTATGCTTTAAGCCATCAACTATGAACACATCTTCAATAAAAAAGTTGGATGTGTTACCTATGGTTCCTTTGCAAATAATTTTACCCTTTATGTTATCTCCGAAGGTGACATATCCTTCATCTAAGCTAGTGAATTTAGATAATTGAGATTGATCTTCAGTCATATGCCTTGAGCATCCACTATCAAGATACCATCTCTTGCTCCTAACTTATGATGGCAACCGTTTCTACAAAAAAGAATGATTTTTAGGTACCCATTTAACCTTGGGTGCCTAAAAAATCGATTGGCTTGACTCATCATTTTGCATGGAGTTCTTTATGGTTCCTTTAGGAACCCAAATCAGTTTGTGTGGACTACATTTCTTAAATAGATAATGATAAGCTACATATCTAAATTTGCAATAAAAGTTATATTTGTCTTGGGGTGAAACATATAAAGTAGGGCCTTTAACAAAGGTGGTTGGATTTTAGTGAGAGTCACTCACAAATCCAATTCCGCCTTTTCTATGAATGTGACACTTGTTGGTAAGGATCATATTCAAGGACTTGCTACCAACTTCAAATTTTTCTAAGGTTTTTTTTGTTAGGATCCAGTGCGGCACTAAGAGGGGGGGTGAATTAGTGCAGCGGAAAACTTTCCAAATTTAAAAGACTTTGTTTCAAATAAAATCGATTTCGACGAAAATGATTTTGATTCAATCCATTTCGGAGAGAATTTGAACTTGAAAGCTTTTCATAAAAGTGTAAGAGAAGATTAAGGAGATTTGCAGTAATATAAATTGCACAAATGAAAAGCGTCAGTTTCATAAAATCGTTATACGATTAAAATCGATCTCGGAAGTTATTTACTTGAAGGCGTATATTAGACGTAGGCGTAGTAAAAGCATAGTAAGGAAGAGAGGCAGTTTGCTATAAAAGTAAATTGCTAAAAGTAAATACAAACTGAGTTTTAGAGTGGTTCGGTCAATGTGATCTACATCCACTTTCGAATTCCTCTTTCGACGAGGTCACTGGCATCCATTAAAGGCCTTGCTTCAATAGGTGAAGACCAACCAACTTTTATAGCGCTTTCTCCTTTTCACGGGTTTTGGAGAGAACCCTTACAAGTCTCACACCTCTCTTGAATAATCTCAAAACTTAGAAAGGGAGGAGGAGGACTCTAGCACTTGTTTACAATACTTTTACACCCCAACAACTCAAAATTATCACAATTCTTTCGTGTCCTTTCATGTAGAAAAGGGTGAGGTTTTTATATGCCCTAATGGCTTCAAAAATGGATTCAAAAAATGTCTAATCCTATATTTCCGGGGTCCTGGCGGTACCACCCTTGACACCTGACACTAAGCGGTACTATCGCTCAGTCTGGGCGGTACCACCGTTTGATAGAGCTATGAGACCAAGCTTTAGTAGTACCATTGCCTGATAGAGGTGATACCACCACTGGCAGTAATAACTGCCGGCGGTACCACCACCCAGACTACTTCGGAGACTAGGTCTTTTAGGCGGTGCCACTGCCAGCCCTAGCGGTGCCATTGCCAGCCATGTTTTTAGGGGCTGATTAGGCTATTCAATCTGGCCCAAATCATCCCTATTAAGGGCCCAATTGGCCCCTAATTAAGTTAGTAGGATTACCTCCCAATCCTAACTTAATTTACGCTCTAATTATGATAATTACGATATGATCATAACTCTTCTTGTTCCGGTGCGTCAATTGCTCTTCTAGTGAGCTTCCGGTGTACTTCCGGCGAACATTCGATGAACTATCGGCAATGCTCCAGCGGACTCCCGGCAAGCTCCTAGACTTTATGATGATCTTCTTGGTAAGTTCTGATGAGCTTCTTTTGCAAGCTCCTAGATTTCTCGGTTTGTTCCGACAGAACTTCCGATAAACGTTCGGACTTCCGATGAACTCTCGAACTCCCAACGTGATCTCGATCTTGACTCCGGCACAACACCTACTTTATGTCTTACTGCTATTATAGTTAATCTTACACACTTTTCTCAACATATAGATTAGATCAAACAAATTATAATTGACTTCATCATCAAAATCCGAGATTCAATAATCTCTCCCTTTTTGATGATGACAATCAATTGATGATGGAGTTAACCTTAACTCCCCTTATCTATATGCCATACTTGAGAAAAGACACTCTTGAATTCAAAGCCTTTGCATTCAAGTATCAAACTGATAAGTTCGATTCATTTAAACTTATCAACATGCACATCATGATTACTATCATGATCTAATATTCTCAAAATGATGTCAAGGCATGACATCCATTTTCAAGCATGATATTTCAAATATGAAAGATGACAAAGACAGCAATTCATAATGAAGAAAATTTATCAAGCAAATATTTCAAGTATATATGATGAAATACATTGCATACATTTGTCATCAATTTACCACATTTTGGTATTATTTCTCCCCCTTTGTTATCAACAAAAAGGAGAATAATTCAACAATGCAAGTGTGGTAAAAATTTATGCCACATTTTAATTTGTATAACAATCATATTTCAAGTATTCATTACATGATATTATTCAAAAATTCTCACATTAAAAGTTATAAATATTAAAGAGATAGCTTGCATCAACTTCTCCCCCCCACTTTTTTTTTATCAAAACTTTGGCATGAAGAAGGAAAGTAAAGAGGAAATCCATTAAGAACCAACTTTGTGAAATGATTTGAATCAAGTAAAAAATGATAAAAGTGTTTCATTAAATTATTTTTTAATTTTCATAAGGATCAAGATATTCATGTGAAATCAACTCCTTATTCTTGCAAGTGTTCATCTCATAAAAAATAAAAATTCTTCCTTCATTAAGAAAGAATTCATGTGAAAAAATCATCATATGAAGGATAAAAGAAATTTCATGAATAAACCTTCATAATGAGATGAGCATTACATCAAATCCATTTCCCATTAAAAATTCAGAAGAGATAAATCCGTGAGAGATGCATTTGTCAATGAAATCCATGGAGTGATTAAGTGTATCAAAAATCACTAAGTGATGGAGCAAGGGTATGAAGTAAACTTGATACCAAGGAAGATAAAAATGAAATAAGTTCATGAAAGCTCCATTTATAAGATACAAAAAGATAATCCAGAAAAGATATACATCAATCAAATTCATGCAATTGGACAAATTAACATTCCTAACTCTCTTCTAATAAAATCATATTGTTCTTCACTTAAAGGTTTTGTAAAGATATCAGCTAATTGATGTTTCGTATCAATAAACTCTAAGATTACATCATGATTATTAACATAATCTCATATAAAGTGATGCCTAATATCAATATATTTAGCTCTAGAATGTTGAATGAGATTTTTTGTTAAACATATTGCACATGTGTTATCACATTTTATGGGAATGTTTTTAAGATGAATCTTATAATCCTCTAAAGGTTTTTCATCCACATAACTTGTGCACAACATGCATTAGTTGCAATGTACTTAGCTTCAGTTGTAGATAGTACAATCGAGTTTTGTTTCTTGGAAGACTAAGAAACAAGTGCGTGTACTAAAAATTGACATGTTCCGGATGTGCTTTTTCTATCTAATCTATATCTAGCAAAATCCACATCAGTATATGCAATTAGTTCAAAGTTCTCGGATTTTAGATATCATAATCTTAGATTTGTGGTACCTTTAAGATATTAAGAATTCTCTTAACTGCTTTAAGATGAGATATCTTAGGATTAGATTGAAACCTAACACAAAGACCTACATTAAACATGATATCCAGTCTAGTTGCTGTGAGGTATAGTAAACTTTCTATCATACCCCTATAAGCTTTTTGATCAAAGCTTTCTCTACTTTCATCAATATCTAACTTAGTGGAGGTACTCATGGGAGTATTGATAGCCTTTGAGCTATCCATATTAAACCTTTTTAGCAAATCTAAAGTATATTTTATTTGACTAAGAAAAATGTCACTACTTAGTTGTTTGATTTGTAAGCCTAAAAAGAAAGTTAATTCCCCCATCAAACTTATTTCAAATTTAAGACTCATGCTTTTAGCAAATGATTTATAGAGAGATTCATTCGTGGAACCAAAAATAATAGCATCAACATAAATTTGAATAATAAGAAAATTATTTTCAAAATTTTTCATAAACAATGTAGTATCAACCTAACCTTTAGAGAAATTATTATGAATCAGAAATGAGCTAAGTCTTTCATACCAAGCCCTTGGGGCTTGTTTCAATCTATAGAGAGCTTTAGTCAATTTAAACATATGATTAGGGAAATCATCATTCTCAAATCTAGACGGTTGTTTAACATAAACTTCTTCGGAAATAAAACCATTAAGAAAAACACTTTTAACATCCATTTGAAATAATTTAAAATTATTACTACTAGCATAGGCAAGGAGCATCCTTATGGCTTCTGAATGAGCCACAAGAGTGAAGGTTTCTTCGTAATCAATACCTTCTTCTTCGTTGAAACCTTTGGCCACTAATCTAGCCTTGTTTCTAACTACGATACCAAATTTATCTTGCTTGTTTCTAAAGACTCATTTAGTACTAATAACTAAATGGTCATTTGGCCTAGGAACAAGTTTCCACATCTCATTTCTCTTAAATTAATTTAACTTATCTTGCATTGTGATGACCCATGAATCATCTTTCAAGGCCTTGTCAATGTCATCTACATACTTCCAATCCTTGGGTAAGGATATTTTGGAAGTAGATGCATCCAAGTTGCTAGATTGAGAAAGGGTTTCATTTAAATTCAAGGCATCAAAATTAATATTATCATCAAAATCATGTTTCTTAACTTCAAAAACTTCATTAAAAATAATATGAATAGATTCTTCTATAATCAAAGTTTTTTTATTAAAGATACGAAATGCTTTAGAAATAGAAGAATAGCCAAGAAAAATTCCTTCATCGGATTTAACATCAAATTTTCCTAAGGCATTTTTTTCATTCAAGATAAAACACTTACACCCAAAAACTTTAAAATATGAAACATTAGATTTTTTTGTTGTTCCACAACTCATAAGGAGTTTTGGTGAGTAAGGGTCTTACTAGAACTCTATTCATGACATAGCATGGCGTGTTTATGGCTTTGGCCCAAAAATATTTGGGTAGGCTATGTTTATTTAACATGGTTCTTGTCATTTTTTGTAAATTTTTATTCTTTCTTTCTACTACATTTTGTTGAGGATTTCTTAGGGTAGAGAAGTTATGGTTGTATCCATTAGATTCATAAAATTCATAGAAATCATATTTTTGAAATTCACCATAATGATCACTTTCAATTGACGAAATCATAAAACCCTTTTCATTTTGAACAAATTTACAAAACTTAGAGAAATACCTAAAGCATTCACTTTTGTGTGTTAAAAAATAAGTCCATGTGTATCTACTATAATCATCCACGATGACAAATGCATATTTGATACCTCTTAGGCTTGATGTATAAATTGGTTCGAACAAGTCTGTATGGATCAATTGCAAAGGTTTAAAGGTACTTATTTGGTTCTTAGGTTTGAAGCTATCTTTTATTTGTTTTCCTAGTTGACATGCATCACACATATTATCTTTGACAAACTTGATATGAGAAATTCCTCTTACAAGTCCTTTAGATGAAATTTGAGAGATTAGTTTAATGCTAGCATGACCTAATCTCCTATGACAAAGCCAAGCATCGTCATTTAAAACCGAAAAACACATTTCATTACAAAGATCATTAATGTCGATAGTGTATATATTATTTTATTTTAGAGCAATCATAGATGTGTTTTTGTGTGGTTTTTCTATAATACAAGTATTATATTCAAATCTAACAATATATTCTTTATCATATAATTGACTAATGCTCAAAAGGTTATACTTTAAGCTATCAACTAACAACACATCTTCAATAAAAAAAGTTGGATGTGTTACCTATAGTTCCTTTGCCAATGATTTTACCCTCATTGTTGTCTCCGAAGGTGCATCCTTCGTTTAGGCTAGTGAGCTTAGAGAATTGAGATGGATCTCTAGTCATATGCCTTGAGCATCCGCTATCAAGTTACCATCTCTTGCTCCTAGCTTGTGATGGTATACGTTTCTACAAAAAAGAATGATTTTTAGGTACCCATTTGACCTTGGGTGCCTCAAAAATCGATCGGCTTAACTTATTATTTTACATGGAATCCTTTACGGTTCCTTTAGGAACCCAAATCAATTTGTATGGACTACACTTTTTAAATGGACAATGATAAGCTATATGTCCAAGTTTGCAACAAAAGTTACATTTGTTTTAGGGTGAAATATGCAAGATAGGGCCTTTAACAAAGGTGGTTGGATTTTGGTAAGAGCTACTCACAAATCAGATTCCACTTCTTTTATGAACGTGATCCTTATTGGCAAAGATCATGTTCATGGACTTGCTACCAACCTCAAATTTTTCTAAAGTTTCTTTGAGTAACAAGTTTTCTCTTCTAAGTGTTTTTAACTTCATGGCATTTCATACATGGAGCTAAACTATCATTATGCTCAACTTTTAATCTATTATAATCACTAACAAGAGAATCATGCTCCTTTTTTAATAATTTATATTTTTTACTAATTGATTTGCATTCATCAAATAAATCATGAAAAGCATTTAATAGTTTATCTAATGATAAATTTGCATCAATTGAACTTGTTACCTCATCTCCAATGGTCATTAGTGCATAGTGAGCAACTTGCTCGGTGTTGGTTGGCTCCTCTTCTTCGGATGCACTTGAGTTGTCCCATGTTGCTTTGAGAGTCTTCTTCTTTAGTGTCCTCTTCTTAGCTTAAGGACATTTGCTCTTGTAGTATCCCGGTTTCTTGCATTCGTAGCATATTACTTGATCTCTCTTGGGTTCAAATTTATTTTTAATATCATTTTTAAATTTATTCCTTCTTAAGAATTTTTTAAATTTCTTTGTTAAAAGTGCCAAGTCTTCATTAAGGTCCTCATCACTTAAGTTTTCTTTCAAGTGGTCTTCTTGGGTTCTTAGTACCATATCCTTCCTATTCTTTGAAAAGGTGTCCTCAAGCTCTTCATGAGCTTTACAAGTCATCTTATAGGTCATTAGTGACCCAATTAATTCTTTGAGAGGAAAATTATTTAAATCTTTGACCTCTTGAATGACCGTGAATTTAGGGTCCCAACTCTTTGGAAGGGATCTTAAAACTTTATTAACGAGTTCAAAATCCAAGAAACCTTTACTAAGTCCTTTTAGACCATCAACGACATCCGTAAATCAGGTGTACATATCTCCAATGGTCTCACTCGGTTTCGTCCGAAATAACTCATAAGTGTGCACTAAAAGAATAATTTTTGACTCCTTCACTCTACTAGTGCCTTCATGAGTCACTTCGAGTGTGTGCCAAATATCAAAAGTTATTTCACAAATTGACACTTAATTAAACTTGTTTTTATCTAATGCACAAAACAAGACATTCATAGCCTTAGCATTTAAAGTAAAAGTCTTCTTCTCCAACTCATTCCAATCATTCATTGGAAGAGAAGACTTTTAAAAATCGTTTTCGACAATGTTCCAAAGCTAAAAATCTATTGAAATTAGAAAGATCCTCATTCTAGTCTTCTATTGAATCTCGGATTTTGATGATGAAATCAATTGTCAATTGTTTGTCTAATCTGTGTATTGAGATAAGTGTGCAGGATTAACTACGATGAAAGTAAGACATGCAGCAGGAGTTGCACCGGAGTCATGACAATGATCACGTTGGGAGTTCAAGAGCTCGACGGAAGTTCGGACAGTCGTCGGAGGTTCTACGGGAACAAATCCGAGAAGTCCAGAAGCTTACCAAAGGAGCTCGTCGGAACTTGCCAAGTGGATCGTCGCAAGTCCAGGAGTTTGCCGGAAGTCCGCAGGAGGATCACCGAGGGTTCGTCGGATGATCGACGGAAGTTCGTCGGAAACTCGCCGGAATAAGCGATTGACGCACCGGAGCAAGCTGCAGAATATGTCTTAGGAAATAATCGTAGTTAAGACATTGATTAAGTTAGAAATGGGAGGTGATCCCATTAGCTTAATCTTGGGGCAATTGGGCCCTTGAAAGAATCAAATTGGGCCGAATGGATTAACCCATTCGGACCCTGATTGTTGTGGGAGGTGCAACCGCCCAAGCCAGGAGGTAGCACCGCCCAGGCTATGTCTCCCAGCGAGACTGGGCGGTGCAACCGCCCCAGCCAAGAGGTGGCACCACCCCGAGCTCAGTCTCCGAGCGAGACAGGGCGGTGCAACCTCTTCTGTCAAGAGGTAGCACCGCCAGAGCTCAAGTTTCGAGCTCTGCCAGGCGGTGTAACCTCCCCAGTCAGGCGGTGCAACCGCTTGAGCTCGGTCTTCGAGCTCTGGCAGAGAGGTGCAACCGCCCCTGACAGAGGTGGCACCGCCCAGAGGCTTAGTCTTCCAGCTCTGCCAGGTGGTGCAACTGCCCCAGTCAGGAGGTGCAACCGCTTGATCCCGGAATTCCGGGAATTGACAGAATTGAGCTCCAAATTTGAACTGGGTTGGGGCCTATAAATACCCCACCCATTCAGTACTAAAAGAAAATAACACACACTTGAAATCTTGTTGTCTTTCTGTGGTTCTTAGAGCTCAAAACTGCTAGTTCTCCTCTTTCTGTTCTTTAAAGTTTGAGTTGTAAAGAGAGGAGAGAAAACTTCTGTAAGGGTTGTCTCCTAAGCCCGTCAAAAGGAGTGAATTTGTAAAAAGGTGGTTGGCCTTCGCCTATTGAAGGAAGGCCTCTAGTTGACGTCGGTGACCTCATTGGTGGAGGAAGCCAAAAGTGGAGTAGGTCAAGATAGACCGAACCACTCTAAATCTCGGTTTGCATTTCCTTTAAGCATTTTACCTTCACTACAAACTTCTCAATAGTTACTGCCCTCTGCGATTTTACAAACAAGTTTCAACCTTTAGACGTAAATCTGCGTTTAGACGTAAATCTACGTTTAGACGTAAATCTACGTTTAGACGTAAATCTACGTTTAGATGTAAATCTGCTTTTTCGTATGATCATCATATTGCAGATTGCATTTACGTTTTGAGCTTTACCAATACTGCACACTGCCTTTATACTCCTGCTTAAACTGCGTCTTATCTAATCAAGTGATTTACGAATCAGCATTTAGACGTAAATCAGTTTCTTCGTACCAACGTCGGATTTCAGTTTGCGCCGATATTCTGGTTTTCATCATAGCTGCAAACTGCCTGCTTAGTTTGACATTAACATTGATTAGTATCAACTTTCATATAGAAGTTGTTTTTATCGGTCGAACGCAGCTTTCGATTTTAATCGCAGAAAGTTTTCCGCTGCACTAATTCACCCCCCCCCCCTCTTAGTGCTCTCGATCCTAACATCTTCTAATATGTGTAATCCGTCCCATTGAACATGGATGGACGTGTAATTGAATGACTCGATGAATTATTAAATGCCTTCCATGACTTATTTGATGAATGCAAGATTATCAATAGAAAATACAAATTGCTAAAAAAGGAGCATGATAGTCTTACTTGTGATTTTGATAAGTTAAAAACTGAATATCATGATAGTTTAAATTCATGTATCAAATGCCATGATCTAGAAACCCTCCAAAAAGAAAACCCGCTACTTAAGGATACCTTGAAGAAATTCGAGGTTGGTAGCAAGTCATTGAACATTATCCTTGCAAACAAGGGTCACGTTCCAAAAAGGAGTGGAATTGGATTTGTGAGAAGTCCTCACCTAAATCCAACCACCTTCATAAAAGGCCTCATCTTATATGTTCAACACCAAACCAAATGCAACTTTTGTTGCAAATTTGGACACAAGACGCATTATTGTCCATTCAAGAAAATAAGTCCAAACAAACTGACTTGGGTTCCTAAAGGAACTATGATAAACTCTATGCAACATGATAAACAATGTAGATCTATCTTTGAGGCACCCAAAAGCAAATGGGTACCTAAAAATCATCCTTTCTTGTAGAAACCCACACCATCGCAAGCTAGGAGCAAAAGATGGTACCTTGATAGTGGATGCTCAAGGCATATGACCGGAGATCCATCTCAATTCTCTAAGTTCACTAGCATAGGCGAAGTCTATGTCACCTTCGGAGACAACAACAAGGGTAAAATCATTGGCAAAGGAACCATAGGTAACAAATCCAACTTCTTTATTGAAGATGTTTTGTTAGTTGATGGTTTAAAACATAACCTCTTGAGTATTAGTCAATTATGTGATAAAGGATACACTGTCAAATTCGAAACTAATGCTTGCATTATTGAAAAACCACATAAAAACATGTCCATGATTGCATTAAAACAAAATAACGTATACACTATTGACATAAATGATTTGTGTAATGAAATGTATTTTTCGGTTTTTGAATGAGGATGCTTGGCTATGGCATAGAAGATTAGGTCATGCTAGCATGAAACTAATCACTCAAATATCATCTAAAGAACTTGTAAGAGGAATTCCTCATATCAAGTTCATTAAAGATAATGTATGTGATGCTTGCCAATTAGGTAAACAAATTAAGGGTAGTTTCAAGACTAAGAATCAAATAAGCACCTCTAGGCCCTTACAATTGATCCATATGGACTTGTTCGGACCAATCTCTACATCGAGTCTAGGAGGTAGCAAATACGCCTTTGTCATTGTTGATGACTATAGCATATATACATGGACCTACTTCTTAAAACAGAAAAATGAATGCTTTAGATATTTTACCAAGTTTTGTAAACTTGTTCAAAATGAGAAGGGTTCAATGATTTCGTCAATTAGAAGTGATCATGGTGGAGAATTTCAAAACTATGATTTCTAAGAATTCTGTGAACTCAATGGATACAACCATAATTTCTCTACTCCAAGAAATCCTCAACAAAATGGGGTAGTAGAAAGAAAAAATCGAAATTTACAAGAAATGGCAAGAACCATGTTGAATGAACATAGCCTACCCAAATATTTTTGGGCCGAAGCCGTAAACACTACATGCTATATTTTGAATAGAGTTATAGTAAGACCCCTACTCACCTATACTCCTTATTAGTTATGGAATAACAAAAAACCCAATGTTTCATATTTTAAAGTCTTTGGGTGTAAGTGTTTTATCTTGAATGAAAAGGATAACTTAGGAAAATTTGATGCTAAATCCGATGAAGGAATCTTTCTTGGTTATTCTTCGGTTTCTAAAGCTTTTCGTATCTTCAATAAAAGAACTTTAATTATTGAAGAATCCATTCATGTTGTTTTCAATGAGATTTCCGAAATTAGGAAAAATGATCTTGATGATGATGTTAATTTTGATTTCTTGAATTTAAATGAAACCCCGTCTCCAACTGACAACTTGGATGCATCCACTTCCCAGATTTCCTTACCCAAGGATTGGAAGTATATAGATGCTCATCCTAAGGAGCTAATCTTAGGGGACACATCAAAGGGGGTTCAAACACGATCTTCTTTCAAAAATTTTTGTGCCAACGCTGCCTTTCTCTCCCAAATTGAACCCAAATGTGTTGATGAAGCCATGAAAGATGATTCATGGATTATCGCAATGCAAGATGAATTGAATCAATTTGAGAGAAATGAGGTGTGGACGCTTGTTCCTAGGCCAAATGACCATTTAGTTATTGGTACTAAATGGGTCTTTAGAAACAAGCAAGATGAAAATGGTATCGTGGTTAGAAACAAGGCTAGATTAGTGGCCAAAGGTTTCAACCAAGAAGAAGGTATCGATTATGAAGAAACCTACGCCCCTGTGGCTCGATTAGAAGCCATAAGGATGCTCCTTGCCTACGCTAGTAGTAATAATTTTAAGTTGTTTCAAATGGATGTTAAAAGCGCTTTTCTTAATGGCTTTATTTCCGAAGAAGTCTATGTTGAACAACCTCCTGGATTTGAAAATAATAGTCTCCCTAATCATGTGTTTAGATTAACTAAAGCTCTCTATGGTTTAAAACAAGCTCCAAGGGCTTGGTATGAGAGACTTAGTTCTTTTCTCATTGAAAATAATTTCATAAAAGGCAAGATTGATACTACATTATTCATCAAGAATTTTGAAAATAATTTTCTCATTGTTCAAATTTATGTTGATGATATTATCTTTGGTTCTACGAATGAATCTCATTGTGAATCTTTTGCTAAAACTATGAGTCTTGAATTCGAAATGAGTTTAATGGGAGAGTTAACATTCTTCTTAGGTTTACAAATCAAACAACTAAGCAATGACATCTTTATTAGTCAAACTAAATATGCTATGAATTTACTAAAGAAGTTTAATATGAAGAACTCAAAAGCCATTAACACTCCTATGAGCACCTCCACTAAGTTAGAAAATGATGAAAGTGGAGAAAGCTTTGATCAAAAAACTTATAGGGGTATGATAGGAAGTTTACTTTACCTCAATGCAACAAGACCAGACATCATGTTCAATGTAGGACTTTGTGCTAGATTTCAATCAAATCCTAAGATATCTCATCTCAAAGCAGTTAAAAGAATACTCAGATATCTTAATGGTACCACAAATCTAGGATTATGGTACCCAAAATCAGAGAATCTTGTGTTAATTGCTTATGCTGATGCGGACTTTGCTGGCTGTAGATTAGATAGAAAAAGCACATCAGGAACATGTCAATTCTTAGGACATGTCCTTGTTTTCTGGTTATCTAAGAAACAAAACTCGGTTGCACTATCAACAACCGAAGCTGAATATATTGCAGCAAGTGCATGCTGTGCACAAGTTGTATGGATGAAAAACACCTTAGAAGATTATAAAGTTCATCTTAAAAATATTCCAATTAAATGTGATAACACAAGTGCAATATGCTTAACAAAGAACCCTATACAACACTCAAGAACAAAACATATTGATATCAGACATCACTTTATACGAGATCATGTTACGAATCATGATGTAATCATAGAGTTCATTGATACTAAACATCAACTAGCAGATATTTTTACAAAACCTTTAAGTGAAGAACAATTTGATTTTATAAGAAGAGAATTAGGAATGTTGATGTGTCCTAATACTTAAACTAGCTAAAATTATTTTTCAGACTTTATTGAATGATCAAATCATTTGATTAGTATTACATGCTTTGGTATCACTTGATCAAATAACATGTTAGAAATTATGTTTTGGAAAAGTTCATTTCATTTTCGGATTTGCTTAACTATTTGAATGCTAAAAATCGGATTTTCCTGTACACTCTTATTTTTGGAAAAATGAGTTTCCTCTTTAATGCACAAAGAATTATAACATACAAGGAGAAGAGGTATTCAAAGCTTTATACGTGTCATGCCTTCCTTTATGTGCTTGATAACCTGCTTATATTGTTCTCCTGGAATCACATCTACCATGTTTTTTTGTTGATGACAAAGGGGGAGAAATATATAAATTGATATGGTTGCTTTCACTGATGCTGATATGTTTGCTATCACTGATGTTGATATGGTTGCTATCACTGATGCTATGATTAGGCCATACTTGCATCACCAAGAAATATATGATTGCTATCATTGCTATATGCCCTATATCAAGATATCAAACAAATATTTTCATCGTACGAACTGATATCTTACCATGTGATGCAATGCTACACTTGCTAAATATTCGAAATGTGTATATCATGTAATGATATCAAAATCTTGCTTCACAGCTTTGCATGTCGATATCTTACAATATGATGAATTGCTACAATTACTATCATTCAAACTTGTTATATTTGAAAATGAATGTCAAGCCTTGACATCATCTTCAAAGAGATACATCATGATAGGAATCATGATAGGAATATGTCTCTTGAATTTATAAATTGATTGTCATATAGACAGGGGGAGTTAAGGTTAACTCCATTATCAATTGATTGTCATCAGCAAAAAGGGGGAGATTGTTGAATCTCGGATTTTGATGATGAAATCAATTGTCAATTGTTTTTCTAATCTGTGTATTGAGATAAGTGTGCAGGATTAACTACGATGAAAGTAAGACATGCAGCAGGAGTTGCTCCGGAGTCATGACAATGATCACGTTGGGAGTTCAAGAGCTCGACGGAAGTTCGGACAGTCGTCGGAGGTTCTGCGGGAACAAATCCGAGAAGAACAGAAGCTTACCAAAGGAGCTCATCGGAACTTGCCAAGTGGATCGTCGCAAGTCCAGGAGTTTGCCGGAAGTCCGCAGGAGGATCACCGAGGGTTCGTCGGATGATCGACGGAAGTTCGCCGGAAACTCGCCGGAAGAAGCGATTGACGCACTGGAGCAAGCTGTAGAATATGTCTTAGGAAATAATCGTAGTTAGCACATTAATTAATTTAGAAATGGGAGGCGATCCCATTAGCTTAATCTTGGGGCAATTGGGCCCCTGAAAGAATCAAATTGGGCCGAATGGATTAACCCATTCGGACCCTGATTACTGTGGGAGGTGCAACCGCCCAAGCCAGGATGTAGCACCGCCCAGGCTATGTCTCCCAACGAGACTGGGCGGTGCAACCGCCCCAGCCAAGAGGTGGCACCGCCCCGAGCTTAGTCTCCGAGCGAGACTGGGCAGTGCAACCTCTTCTGTCAAGAGGTAGCACCGCCAGAGCTCAAGTTTCGAGCTCTGCCAGGCGGTGCAACCTCCCTAGTCAGGCGGTGCAACCGCTTGAGCTCGGTCTTCGAGCACCGGCAGAGAGGTGCAACCGCCCCTGACAAAGGTGGCACCGCCCAGAGGCTCAGTCTTCGAGCTCTACCAGGCGGTGCAACCGCCCCAGTCAGGAGGTGCAACCGCCTGATCCCGGAATTCCGGGAATTGACAGAATTGAGCTCCAAATTTGAACTGGGTTGGGGCCTACAAATACCCCACCCATTCAGCACTGAAAGAAAATAAAACACACTTGAAATCTTGCTGTCTTTCTGTGGTTCTTAGAGCTCAAAACTGCTAGTTCTCCTCTTTCTGTCCTTCAAAGTTTGAGTTGTAAAGAGAGGAGAGAAAACTTCTGTAAGGGTTATCTCCTAAGCCCGTCAAAAGGAGTGAATCTGTAAGAAGGTGGTTGGCCTTCGCCTATTGAAGGAAGGCCTCTAGTTGACGTCGGTGACCTCATCGGTGGAGGAAGCCAAAAGTGGAGTAGGTCAAGATAGACCGAACCACTCTAAATCTCGGTTTGCATTTCTTTTAAGCATTTTACCTTCACTGCAAACTTCTCAATAGTTACTGCCCTCTGCGATTTTACAAACAAGTTTCAACGTTTAGACGTAAATCTGCGTTTAGACGTAAATCTACGTTTAGACTTAAATCTACGTTTAGACGTAAATCTGCTTTTTCGTATGATCATCATATTACAGATTGCATTTACGTTTTGAGCTTTACCAATACTGCACACTGCCTTTATACTCCTGCTTAAACTGAGTCTTATCTAATCAAGTGATTTACGAATCAGCATTTAGACGTAAATCAGTTTCTTCGTACGAACGTCGGATTTCAGTTTGCGCCGATATTCTGATTTTCATCATAGCTGCAAACTGCCTGCTTAGTTTGACATTAACATTGATTAGTATCAACTTTCATACAGAAGTTGTTTTTATCGGTCGAACGTAGCTTTCGATTTTAATCGCAGAAAGTTTTCCGCTGCACTAATTCACCCCCCCCCCCCTCTTAGTGCTCTCGATCTTAACATCTTCTAATATGTGTAACCCGTCCCATTGAATATGGACGGACATGTAATTGAATGACTCGATGAATTATTAAATGCCTTCCATGACTTATTTGATGAATGCAAGATTGTCAATAGAAAATACAAATTGCTAAAAAAGGAGCATGATAGTCTTACTTGTGATTTTGATAAGTTAAAAACTGAATATCATGATAGTTTAAATTCATGTATCAAATGCCATGATCTAGAAACCCTCCAAAAAGAAAACCTGCTACTTAAGGACACCTTGAAGAAATTCAAGATTGATAGCAAGTCATTGAACATTATCCTTGCAAACAAGGGTCACGTTCCAAAAAGGAGTGGAATTGGATTTGTGAGAAGTCCTCACCTAAATCCAACCACCTTCATAAAAGGCCCTATCTTACATGTTCAACACCAAACCAAATGCAACTTTTGTTGCAAATTTGGACACAAGACGTATAATTGTCCATTCAAGAAAATAAGTCCACACAAACTGACTTGGGTTCCTAAAGGAACCATGATAAACTCTATGCAACATGATAAATAATGTAGATCTATCTTTGAGGCACCCAAAAGCAAATGGGTACCTAAAAATCATCCTTTCTTGTAGAAACCCACACCATCGCAAGCTAGGAGCAAGAGATGGTACCTTGATAGTGGATGCTCAAGGCATATGACCGGAGATCCATCTCAATTCTCTAAGCTCACTAGCATAGACGAAGGCTATGTCACCTTCGGAGACAACAACAAGGGTAAAATCATTGGTAAAGGAACCATAGGTAACAAATCCAACTTCTTTATTGAAGATGTTTTGTTAGTTGATGGTTTAAAACATAACCTCTTGAGCATTAGTCAATTATGTGATAAAGGATACACTGTCAAATTCGAATCTAATGCTTGCATCATTGAAAAACCACATAAAAACATGTCCATGATTGCATTAAAACAAAATAACATATACACTATTGACATAAATGATTTGTGTAATGAAATGTGTTTTTCGGTTTTGAATGAGGATGCTTGGCTATGGCATAGAAGATTAGGTCATGCTAACATGAAACTAATCACTCAAATATCATCTAAAGAACTTGTAAGAGGAATTCCTCATATCAAGTTCATCAAAGATAATGTATGTGATTCTTGCCAATTAGGTAAACAAATTAAGGGTAGTTTCAAGACTAAGAATCAAATAAGCACCTCTAGGCCCTTACAATTGATCCATATGGACTTGTTCGGACCAATCTCTACATCGAGTCTAGGAGGTAGCAAATACGCCTTTGTCATTGTTGATGACTATAGCAGATATACATGGACCTACTTCTTAAAACAGAAAAATGAATGCTTTAGATATTTTACCAAGTTTTGTAAACTTGTTCAAAATGAGAAGGGTTCTATGATTTCGTCAATTAGAAGTGATCATGGTGGAGAATTTCAAAACCATGATTTCCAAGAATTCTGTGAAATCAATGGATACAACCATAATTTCTCTACTCCAAGAAATCCTCAACAAAATGGGGTAGTAGAAAGAAAAAATCGAAATTTACAAGAAATGGCAAGAACCATGTTGAATGAACATAGGCTACCCAAATATTTTTGGGCCGAAGCCGTAAACACTACATGCTATATTTTGAATAGAGTTATAGTAAGACCCCTACTCACCTAAACTCTTTATTAGTTATGGAATAACAAAAAACCCAATGTTTCATATTTTAAAGTCTTTGGGTGTAAGTGTTTTATCTTGAATGAAAAGGATAACTTAGGAAAATTTGATGCTAAATCCGATGAAGAAATCTTTCTTGGTTATTCTTCGGTTTCTAAAGCTTTTCTTATCTTCAATAAAAGAACTTTAATTATTGAAGAATCCATTCATGTTGTTTTCAATGAGATTTCCGAAATTAGGAAAAATGATCTTGATGATGATGTTAATTTTGATTTCTTGAATTTAAATGAAACCCCGTCTCCAACTGACAACTTGGATGCATCCACTTCCCAGATTTCCTTACCCAAGGATTGGAAGTATATAGATGCTCATCCTAAGGAGCTAATCTTAGGGGACACATCAAAGGGGGTTCAAACACGATCTTCTTTCAAAAATTTTTGAGCCAACGCCGCCTTTCTCTCCCAAATTGAACCCAAATGTGTTGATGAAGCCATGAAAGATGATTCATGGATTATCGCAATGCAAGATGAATTGAATCAATTTGAGAGAAATGAGGTGTGGACGCTTGTTCCTAGGCCAAATGACCATTTAGTTATTGGTACTAAATGGGTCTTTAGAAACAAGCAAGATGAAAATGGTATCGTGGTTAGAAACAAGGCTAGATTAGTGGCCAAAGGTTTCAACCAAGAAGAAGGTATCGATTATGAAGAAACCTTCACTCCTGCAGCTCGATTAGAAGCCATAAGGATGCTCCTTGCCTACGCTAGTAGTAATAATTTTAAGTTGTTTCAAATGGATGTTAAAAACGCTTTTCTTAATGGCTTTATTTCCGAAGAAGTCTATGTTGAACAACCTCCTGGATTTGAAAATAATAGTCTCCCTAATCATGTGTTTAGATTAACTAAAGCTCTCTATGGTTTAAAACAAGCTCCAAGGGCTTGGTATGAGAGACTTAGTTCTTTTCTCATTGAAAATAATTTCATAAAAGGCAAGATTGATACTACATTATTCATCAAGAATTTTGAAAATAATTTTCTCATTGTTCAAATTTATGTTGATGATATTATCTTTGGTTCTACGAATGAATCTCTCTGTGAATCTTTTGCTAAAACTATGAGTCTTGAATTCGAAATGAGTTTAATGGGAGAGTTAACATTCTTCTTAGGTTTACAAATCAAACAACTAAGCAATGACATCTTTATTAGTCAAACTAAATATGCTATGAATTTACTAAAGAAGTTTAATATGAAGAACTCAAAAGCCATTAACACTCCTATGAGCACCTCCACTAAGTTAGAAATTGATGAAAGTGGAGAAAGCTTTGATCAAAAAACTTATAGGGGTATGATAGGAAGTTAACTTTACCTCAATGAAACAAGACCAGACATCATGTTCAGTGTAGGACTTTGTCCTAGATTTCAATCAAACCCTAAGATATCTCATCTCAAAGCAGTTAAAAGAATACTCAGATATCTAAATGTTACCACAAATCTAGCATTATGGTACCCAAAATCAGAGAATCTTGAGTTAATTGCTTATGCTGATGCGGACTTTGCTGGCTGTAGATTAGATAGAAAAAGCACATCAGGAAAATGTCAATTCTTAGGACATGCCCTTGTTTCCTGGTCATCTAAGAAACAAAACTCGGTTGCACTATCAACAACCGAAGCTGAATATATTGCAGCAAGTGCATGCTGTGCACAAGTTGTATGGATGAAAAACACCTTAGAAGATTATAAAGTTCATCTTAAAAATATTCCAATTAAATGTGATAACACAAGTGCAATATGCTTAACAAAGAACCCTATACAACACTCAATAACAAAACATATTGATATTAGATATCACTTTATACGAGATCATGTTACGAATCATGATGTAATCATAGAGTTCATTGATACTAAACATCAACTAGCTGATATTTTTACAAAACCTCTAAGTGAAGAACAATTTGATTTTATAAGAAGAGAATTAGGAATGTTGATGTGTCCGAATACTTAAACTAGCTAAAATTATTTTTCGGACTTTATTGAATGATCAAATCACTTGATTAGTATTACATGCTTTGGTATCACTTGATCAAATAACATGTTAGAAATTATGTTTTGGAAAAGTTCATTTCATTTTCGGATTTGCTTAACTATTTGAATGCTAAAATCCGAATTTTCCTGTACACTCTTATTTTTGGAAAAATGAGTTTCCTCTTTCATGCACAAAGAATTATAACATGCAAGGAGAAGAGGTATTCAAAGCATTATACGTGTCATGCCTTCCTTTATGTGCTTGATAACCTGCTTATATTGTTCTCCTGGAATCACATCTACCATGTTTTTTTGTTGATGACAAAGGGGGAGAAATATATAAATTGATATGGTTGCTATCACTGATGCTGATATGTTTGCTATCACTGATGTTGATATGGTTGCTATCACTGATGCTATGATTAGGCCATACTTGCATCACCAAGAAATATATGATTGCTATCATTGCTATATGCCCTGTATCAAGATATCAAACAAATATTTGCATCGTACGAACTGATATCTTACCATGTGATGCAATGCTACACTTGTTAAATATTCGAAATGTGTATATCATGTAATGATATCAAAATCTTGCTTCACAGCTTTACATGTCGATATATTACAATATGATGAATTGCTACAATTACCATCATTCAAACTTGTTATATTTGAAAATGAATGTCAAGCCTTGACATCATCTTCAAAGAGATACATCATGATAGGAATCATGATAGGAATATGTCTCTTGAATTTATAAATTGATTGTCATATAGATATGGGGTGTTAAGGTTAACTCCATTATCAATTGATTGTCATCATCAAAAAGGGGGAGATTGTTGAATCTCGGATTTTGATGATGAAATCAATCGTCAATTGTTTGTCTAATCTGTGTATTGAGATAAATGTGCAGGATTAACTATGATGAAAGTAAGACATGCAGCAGGAGTTGCGCCGAAGTCATGACAATGATCACGTTGGGAGTTCAAGAGCTCGACGGAAGTTCGGACAGTCGTCGGAGGTTCGGCGGGAACAAATCCGAGAAGTCCAGAAGCTTGCCAAAGGAGCTCGTCGGAACTTGCCAAGTGGATCGTCGCAAGTCCAGGAGTTTGCCGGAATTCCGCAGGAGGATCACCGAGGGTTCGTCGGATGATCGACGGAAGTTCGCCGGAAACTCGCCGGAAGAAGCGATTGACGCACCGGAGCAAGCTGCAGAATATGTCTTTTGAAATAATTGTAGTTAGGACATTGATTAAGTTAGAAATGGGAGGTGATCCCATTAGCTTAATCTTGGGGCAATTGGGCCCTTGAAAGAATCAAATTGGGCCGAATGGATTAACCCATTCGGACCCTGATTGCTGTGGGAGGTGCAACCGCCCAAGCCAGGAGGTAGCACCGCCCAAGCTATGTCTCCCAACGAGATTGGGCGGTGCAACCGCCCCAGCCAAGAGGTGGCACCACCCCGAGCTCAGTCTCCGAGCGAGACTGGGCAGTGCAACCTCTTTTGTCAAGAGGTAGCACCGCCAGAGCTCAAGTTTCGAGCTCTGCCAGGCGGAGCAACCTCCCCAGTCAGGCGGTGCAACCGCCTGAGCTCGGTCTTCGAGCTCTGGCAGAGAGGTGCAACCGCCCCTGACAGAGGTGGCACCGCCTAGAGGCTCAGTCTTCGAGCTCTGCCAGGCGGTGCAACCGCCCCAGTCAGGAGGTGCAACCGCTTGATCCCGGAATTCCGGGAATTGACAGAATTGAGCTCCAAATTTGAACTGGGTTGGGGCCTATAAATACCCCACCAATTCAGTACTGAAAGAAAATAACACATACTTGAAATCTTGCTCTCTTTCTGTGGTTCTTAGAGCTCAAAACTGCTAGTTCTCCTCTTTCTGTTCTTCAAAGTTTGAGTTGTAAAGAGAGGAGAGAAAACTTCTGTAAGGGTTGTCTCCCAAGCCCGTCAAAAGGAGTGAATCTGTAAGAAGTTGGTTGGCCTTCGCCTATTGAAGGAAGGCCTCTAGTTGACGTCGGTGACCTCATCGGTGGAGGAAGCCAAAAGTGGAGTAGGTCAAGATAGACCGAACCACTCTAAATCTCGGTTTGCATTTCCTTTAAGCATTTTACCTTCACTGCAAACTTCTCAATAGTTACTGCCCTCTGCGATTTTACAAACAAGTTTCAACGTTTAGACATAAATCTGCGTTTAGACGTAAATCTGCGTTTAGACGTAAATCTACGTTTAGACGTAAATCTGCTTTTTCGTATGATCATCATATTGCAGATTGCATTTACGTTTTGATCTTTACCAATACTGCACACTGCCTTTATACTCCTGCTTAAACTACGTCTTATCTAATCAAGTGATTTACGAATAAGCATTTAGACGTAAATCAGTTTCTTCGTACGAACGTCGGATTTCAGTTTGCGTCGATATTCTGGTTTTCATCATAGCTGCAAACTGCCTGCTTAGTTTGACATTAACATTGATTTGTATCAACTTTTATACAGAAGTTTTTATCGGTCGAACGCAGCTTTCGATTTTAATCGCAGAAAGTTTTCCGCTGCACTAATTCACCCCCCCCCCCCCTCTTAGTGCTCTCGATCCTAACATCTTCTAATATGTGTAATCCATCCCATTGAACGTGGACGGACGTGTAATTGAATGACCCTCTTGGTTATCGGCAAATGCCATCTCTCTTGGGTTTTAAACCAAACAAGAGTGAACCTTGCTCTGATACCAATTATTAGGATCAAGAGCGGCACTAAGAGGGGGAGTGAATTAGTGTAGTGGAAAACTTTCTAAATTCAAAAGACTTTGTTTCGATTAAAACCGATTCTGACGAAAATGGTTTTGATTCAATCCGTTTCGGAAAGAATTTGAACTTGAAAGCTTTTCGTAAAAGTGTAAGAGAAGATTAAGGAGATTTGCAGTAATGTAAATTGCACAAATGAAAAGCGTCGGTTTTGTAAAATCTTCATATAATTAAAACCGATCTCGGAAGGTGTTTACGTGAAAGCATATGTGAGACGTAGGCGTAATAAAAGCATAGTAAAGAAGAGAGGTAGTTTGCTATAAAAGTAAATTGCTTAAATTAAATGCAAACCGAGTTTCAGAGTGGTTTGGTTAATGTGACCTACATCCACTTTTAGATTCCTCCTCCGACGAGGTCACCGACATCCATTAAAGGCCTTCCTTCAATATATGAAGACCAACCACCTTTTATAGTGCTTTCTCCTTTTCACGGGTTTAGGAGAGAACCCTTACAAGTCTCACACCTCTCCTGAATGATCTCAAAACTTAGAAAGGAAGGAGGAGGATTCTAGCACTTGTTTACAACACTTTTACACCCCAACAACTCAAGATTATCTCATTGCTTTCGTGCCCTTTCATGCAGAAAAGGGTGAGGTTTTTATAGGCCCCAATGGCTTCAAAAATGGAGTCAAAAAGTGTCTAATCCCAGATTTTCTAGGTCCTGGCAGTACCACCGCTATTACTGGGTGGTACCATCGCTTGACACTTGACACTAGGCGGTACTACTACTCAGTCTGAGCGGTACTACCGCCTGACAGAGCTCGGAGACCAAGCTCTGGCGGTACCACCACCTGACAGGGGCGATACCACCGCTAGCAGCAATAATTGCCGGCAGTACTATCGCCCAGACCACCTCGGAGACTGGGTCTTCTAGGCGGTGCCATCGCTGGCCATGTTTTGAGGGGCTGATTGGGCTGTTCAATCCAGCCCAAATCAGCCCTATTAAGGGCCTAATTGGCCTCTAATTAAGTTAGTGGGATTACCTCTCAATCCTAACTTAATTTACGCTCTAACTACGATAATTAAGACACGATCACAATTCTTCTTATTCCGGTGCGTCAATTGCTCTTCCGGTACGCTTCCGGCATACTTCCAGCGAACATCCGACGAACTCTCGGCAATGCTCCGACGGACTCTCGGCAAGCTCCTAGACTTTACGACGATCTTCTTGGCAAGTTCCGACGAGCTTCTTTGGCAAGCTCTTGGACTTCTCAGTTGGGTCCGGTAGAACTTTCGACGAACGTCTGGACTTTCGACGAACTCTCGAACTCCTAACGTGATCTCGATCTTGACTCCGGCACAACTCTTGCTTTATGTCTTACTGCTATCGTAGTTAATCTTGCACACTTTTCTCAACATATAGATTAGATCAAACAAATTACAATTGACTTTATTATCAAAATCCAAGATTCAACATCTTTGAGTAGCAAGTTTTGCTTTTGAAGTATTTCTAGTTCATCACATTTCGTACATGGAGCTAAACTATCATTGTGCTTAACTTTTAATCTATCGAAATTACTAGCAAGAGAAGCATGCTCTTTTTTCAATAATTTATATTTTTTATAATTAATTTATATTCATCAAATAAATCATGAAAATCATTTAATAGTTCATCAAAGGATAAATTTGCATCAAAGGAACTACTCACCTAATCTCCAATAGCCATTAACGCATAGTGAGCAACTTGCTCGGTGTTGGTTGGCTCCTCTTCTTCAGATGCATTTGAGTCGTCCCAAGTTGCTTTAAGAGCCTTCTTCTTCTTCGGTTGCTTCCTTTTTGCTTGGGGACATTCACTCTTGAAGTCTCCCAGCTTTTTCCATTCATAGCATATCACTTGTTCTTTCTTAGGTTCAAATTTATTTTTTGTATCATTTTTAAATTTGTTTCCTTTTATGAATTTTTTGAACTTTCTTGTCAAGAGTGCCAAGTCTTTATCAAAGTCCTCATCACATAAATTTTCTTTCAAGTGGTCTTCTTGAGTTTTTAGTGCCATATCCTTCCTATTCTTTGGAAGGTTATTTTTAAGCTCTTCATGAGCATTACAAGTCATCTCATAGGCTATTAGTGACCTGGTTAGTTCTTTAATAGGAAAGTTATTTAAATCTTTGGCCTCTTGAGTGGCCGTGGCTTTAGGATCCCAACTCTTTGGAAGTGATCTTAGAATTTTATTAATAAGTTGAAAATCCGAGAAACCTTTACCAAGTCCTTTTAGACCATTGACGACATCCGTAAATCGAGTGTACATGTCTCCAATGGTCTCACTCGATTTCATCTGAAACAACTCATAAGCATAGACTAAAAGATTAATTTTTGACTCCTTCACTCTACTAGTGTCTTCATGAGTCACTTTGAGTGTGTACCAAATATCAAAAGCAATTTCACAAATAGACACACGATTGAACTCGTTTTTATCTAAAGCACAAAATAAAGCATTCATAGCCTTGGCGTTTAAAGCGAAAGTCTTCTTCTCTAACTCATTCCAATCGTTCATTAGAAAAGATGACTTTTGAAACCCATTTTCGATAATATTCCATAATTCAAAATATATTGAAATTAGGAAGATCCTCATTTTAGTCTTCCAATATGTGTAATCCATCCCATTGAACATGGGCAGACGTGTAATTGAATGACCCTCTTGGTTGCCGGCAAATACCATCTCTCTTGGGTTTTAAACCAAATGAGAGTGAACCTTGCTCTGATACCAATTGTTAGGATCAAGAGCGACACTAAGAGGGGGGGTGAATTAGTGCAGTAGAAAATTCTTCGATTTTGTAGAAAGTTTGTCTCGATTCAAATCATTTCGGAAAGATGTTGAACTTAAAACTTTCGTCAGAATGTAAGGAGAAGCTCCAGAAGATTTGTAGTAAAGTAAATTGCATAAAATGAAAAGCAAACCAGAATTTAGAGTGGTTCAGTCAATGAGACATACGTCCACTTCAGATTTCTCCTTCATCGAGGTCACCGGCGTCCACTAAAGGCCTTCCTTCAATAGGTAAAGACCAACCACCTTTTATAGCATTTTCTCCTTTGGCCGGGTTTAGGAGACAACCCTTACAACTTTCACTCCTCTTTCTTGGATGGTTAGAAGGCTAAGAGAGGGAGGAGGAGAACTCTTCTCACTGTTACAATACTTTTCACACCCCAAACACTTCGAATTTTTCAAACATATGATAGCACTTTGTATTCCTTTCATGCAGAAAAGGGTGGGGTATTTATAGGCCCCAATGGCTTCAAAAGTTGGAGCCAAAAAATTCAAATCCTTAGATTTTGGGATGCTAGTAGTATCATCGCCTGACAGAGCTCGGAGACCAAGCTCTTGCTAGTCATATGTGCCCAGCAAGCCAATCACGTGAGTGATGGCACATGTGACTTGATACATAATCTTTTTGCTTATTATATTTTGGCGTATATCACTTTATAACTATTGCATAAATGCATATATATATTGTGATGTCCTTGGATTTGTGCAATGGGAATCGGATCGTGATGAGATCATGATAATGAGATCGATTCACCTTTAAACACATATCCTAAATAATCCCGGTCATAGGTTACTCGAGAGGGACATCGTGATAACCGGATAGACTGGTGTGCTGTATATCCGTCCATATGATGGATGCAACTGGTCTCATAGCTGCTCGAGTAGGGACACTAGGGATACAGTACAGGTGTTCATTGGAGAATGAGTTCACTGATTGATCCGCTTACGGAATGCTGGATGGTTGATGATGCCTTATTGTCAGACAGCGATTCCGTAGTCCTAGTGGTGTATCTGGTCCTTAGACTTGAGACACCAAGGATGTCCTGTATGAGTGCTCCACTCTTTGATACCAGACTTATAGGTTTGGCTGTCTCAGATCTAGTACAATTGGTCATTGGGAGTGGTAGTCGACCTTACGAGGGCTATTGAGTGTCAATAGAGGATCATCCACTCTCGGCGTCATGAGAGGAATATCCTATGTGTTCTTACTCAGACAAATCCCTGGCCAGGGTCATTCGGGTTGAGAGAGAAAGAGTTCTCCGGGAGAATCCGATTAGAGCGAGACTCGAGTAGAAACCGTATGGGTTTGACAGCACCATGCTCGATATACGGTCTCTGGGATATTAGATGGATGAGGGACTATAGGTACATGGTAACTGAGGACAGACAGGTCCAATGGATTGGATTCCCCTGTATCGTCTGGGGACTACGGCGTAGTGGCCTAGTACGTCCGTAGTCGATGAGTCGAGTGAATTATTACAGAGATAATAATTCACTGAGTTAGAAGGAGTTCTGACAGGTATGACTCACGGCCAGCTCGATATTGGGCCTAGAGGGTCACACACATATGGTAGGCATTGCGATGAGTAGAGGTTCGGATATGAGATATCCGACGGAGCCCTTATCTTATTGGATGCAGATCCAATACCCGCTAGGGAAGGACCCATTAGGGTTTGACTCGGGATCTCTATAAATAGGAGGGATTCACAGCCTCATAGGCTAGAGTCTTTGCTTGCCTTTCCTATTCTCCTCTTCCTCTCCACCTCAGAGTAGGCCTGGAGATTTGAGGAGCGTCGTCGCAACCCTGCTGTGTGGATCACCGCTAGAGAGGAGGACGCTTGACCTCCTTCACCCTCTCCTAAGGATCAGCAAGGAAACAGGGATATACGATCTCCCTAGGTAACACAATCTCTATACGCAGTTTTGTGTTTCGCGGATTTTGCGCACCAATCTTCGCACGACGACGAACATCTTTTTGGGAATCGGGGATTTTTGTTTTCTTGTTCTTCCGCTGCGCATATGATGCCGCCTCCAATGATTTCCCAACAGTGGTATCAGAGCCAGGTTGTTCGTGCGAATAATTAGTTTTGAACTGCGTGTGTTGTGTTTAGGAAGAATATTGACGTCAAAATCGTTGACGCAAAAGCGAGAAAGGGCAGCAACAGTTGCTGCCCTCGATCTGCGTGCATGCAGCGCAGCTGAAGGCGGGCAGCGCAGGGGCTGCGTTTGCAGCAGCCGGCCAGCGGCCTGCTTGCAGCAGGCTTGCTGCTGGCGGGGCTGGCAGCCCACGGGCAGAGGCGCCGCAGGGCAGCGGCGCCTGCCGCCGCTGCTCCCGCGGGCGAAACCCCCCCCACAGGGGCGGCCGCCCGGCGGGACAGCACCGCCTGCGGAGGCAGCGACGCCCGAAGGGGGAGCCCACCTGCAGGCGAGGGCAACGCCCTCGCCCCACCGCACAGGCCACCTCCAGCAGGGTGGCGGCGGCGGCAGCGGCAGCAGAAAGAGGGAATTAGGGTTTTGGGCAAAAAAGATAGTTTTGCCCCTGTGAATTTGAGAAATTTCAGTTTCTGTCTTTTGTCAAAATTACGAAAATACCCTTAGGAATTGAGAAATTCCCTATATATCCCTGATTTCAGAAAATATTAATTAATTAAAAGGTTTAGTTGATTATTATTTTTATTATTATCTAGTAGTCCTACATGATGATGATTATTTATACATGTGATGTGTGATGTGTGGACGAATGATCATGGACCGTGTGATATGTGTACTTGTGATTATTATTATTGAGGTCTGCGAACCTCCATTATATTTCTCGTTTATTGTCGGGACTGCGTGCCTATGATTAAGTTGTAATCATATGAGGAGGCACAGCGGGAGCGTGGATGCGATAGCGGGACCCATGAGACGGACGATCGTGATGCATGGAGATGCATCAAGATGTCGACGGAACCGACGAGGACGAGATGGACGATCACAGGGCATGGAGATGCACCGTTGCACACATAGATCTTGATGTGAGTGATTAGGCCTATTGGTTCGGGCCTAATCATATTAGGTTGTGGTCCATGATCATCTGGTGTGATTGCTTATACACATACTAGATATGTATATATATTTGCATGCGATGTAGATATATATTAAATATGTATATGTGTGACATGTCATATTAGGAGACCAAATCATAGAAACATCTCTCGATAATATTAAGTCGGTAAACGTGAGGCAATTAGATTGACCCACGTGGCCTTCCATCGTTATGAGTAGGAACCGATTCCCGGTGTAGGTTGAGTTGGTCGAGTCCCTCGAGACTCGCCTATATCACGATTCGCTATCTTGCTTACGACATAGAGATGTCACCGGTGACCTGAGGGCATGGTATGCTTGGTCGAGTCCCTCGAGGGTATATCATCAAATCAGACTCATCTTGTAACGAAGGTGTTGACTTAACCGAGCATCATGGTTGGTCGAGTCCCTTGAGGCCATGGTGATTCGGAGGCCGAACAGGATGGGAATCACGAGTTGTGATCGGCAAGAGTTGCCTACCTTTTAGGCTTAGTGTGATTGGTCGAGTCCCTCGAGGTTACACTAAGACGCTGATTGGATCCTGATCTCCACTAGAAGTCTGCCGGAGACTTCCGTTTTACGTGCTGAGGATGTCGCGTGACTCGATAGTAAAATAGTGGGAGCATATTAAGATAGAAGTCCATATCTTGAAAGTTTATTTCTTGCAAAATCTGCATGTTATTCATTTCTGCTACATCTTTATTTTCAGAAAATGTCGCTTTCAAATCCCTTACGTGGCATACTTGATGTCAACCGCCTCACTGGTCCAAATTATACGGATTGGCTCCGTAACTTGAGAATTGTTCTCACAGTGGAGAAAATCGTGTACGTCCTTGATACAGTGATGCTTACGCCCGAAGAAGGGGCAAACGAGGATGAGATCGCTCGCTACGTGAAGTACATTGATGACTCCACTCTTGCTCAGTGCTATATGTTGGGCTCTATGACTCCACAGTTACAGAGACAACATGAAAAGATGGATGCCAGATCCATTCTCCTACATGTCCGCAAATTGTTTGAGGAACAAGGAAGGACTCAACGATATGAGATATCCAAGAGCCTTTTCCGCGCTAGGATGATTGAGGGGACACCGGTTCAGAACCATGTCCTAAAGATGATTGAGTGGATAGAGAAACTCACAGGTCTAGGAATGGTCCTAGAGGATAACTTGTGTGTGGACATTGTGCTTCAGTCCCTACCAGATTCCTTTTCACAGTTCATAATGAATTTTAATATGAACAAGCTTGAGGTGACTCTCCCAGAACTCCTCAATATGTTGAGGGAGGCAGAGAGTACTATTAAGAAAGAGAAGCCAGTTCTCTACACTGGTGAGACCAGAAAGAAAAGGAAAGCAGAAAGGTCCCTTAAGAAGGGAAAGGGCAAGGGCAAACAAGGTAAAGCAAAGGTTGCTAAGAAAGACCCAGCAAAGGACAAAGGCCAGTGCTTCCACTGTAGTAAAGATGGGCATTGGAAGAGAAACTGCAAAGAGTACCTTGCAGAAAGGGCGAAACAAAAGCTTGATGAAGCTTCAGGTACATTCATGATCAGTCTCCATTTGTCAGACTCTTATGATAACACATGGGTATTGGATACCGGTAGTGCTTATCATATATGCAATTCGTTGCAGGTTCTGGCAAGGCCTAGGAGACTAGAGAGAGGCGAGATGGACCTCAAGATGGGTAATGGAGCAAAAGTTGCTGTATTAGCTGTTGGCGAGGTCGCCCTACATCTGCCTAGTGGAGCTTTTATTGCATTAGATGCATGTTATTTTGTTCCTTCTATTATCAAAAATATTATCTCCATTTCATATTTAACAGTTAGTGGATATAAATTTATTTTTGAGAACCATGGTTGTTCAATATTATTAGATGATAAGATCATCAAGAAAGGAACATTGCATAATGGTTTATTTATGTTAGACACCACTCCACATATCATGAATGTAAATGTGTCCAAAAGGAAACGAGATGAGTTGAACAGTGCATACCTGTGGCATTGTAGGCTAGGTCACATCCATGAAAGAAGGATTCAAAAGTTGCTAAATGATGGATATCTAGATCCATTCGACTATATGTCTTATGCAATTTGTGAGCCTTGCATTCGTGAAAAATTGACCAACTCTCCATTTAGTGGAACTGGAGAGAGAGCCACTAAGTTGTTGGAACTCATACATAGTGATGTATGTGGACCCATGTCAACTCATGTCATTGGAAGTTACTCCTACTTCATTACATTTACTAATGATTTCTCAAGGTATGGATATGTGTACTTAATGAAGTACAAGTCCGAGGCCTTTGAGAAATTCAAAGAGTATAAGAATGAGGTGGAGAACCAGACTGGAAAGAGTATCAAAACTCTTCGATCAGATCGAGGAGGTGAGTACTTAAGTACAGAGTTTACTCAGTTCCTCAAGGACAATGGGATATTATCCCAATGGACACCTCCTTACACACCTCAGCTTAATGGTATCTCTGAAAGGAGAAATCGTACTTTATGAGATATGGTACGGTCCATGATGAGTTTCGCTGACCTACCCATCTCATTCTGGGGATATGCCCTAGAAACCGCAGCTTACCTTCTGAACAGAGTTCCAACTAAGTCGGTAGTGTCTACACCATATGAGATATGGAAAGGGAAGAAGCCTGATCTTAAGGTTGTTAAGATTTGGGGCTGCCCAGCCCACGTTAAAAGACACAACCTCGATAAATTAGAATCAAGGACAGAGCGATGCATATTTGTGGGATACCCCAAGTAAACTTGTGGGTATTACTTCTATCATCTCGAGGACCAAAAGGTCTTTGTAGCTAAGAGAGCAGTGTTCCTTGAGAAGGAACACATTCTTGGTGGAGACAGTGGGAGAATGATAGAGTTGAGCGAAGTTAGAGAACCAAGCTCAAGCACCACTCTACAGCCCGAGTCTGTTCAGGTACCTAATATACAAGTTTCAACTTTACGCAGGTCTGATAGAGTATCTCATCCTCCTGAGAGATATGTGGGACATATTAGAGGAGAGGATGCTGAGGATATTGATCCTCAGACCTATGAGGAGGCTATTATGAGTATAGACTCCGGGAAGTGGCAAGAAGCCATGAATTCTGAGATGGATTCTATGTATTCTAATAAGGTTTGGAACCTAGTTGATGCGCCCGAAGGTATTGTACCCATCGGTTGCAAATGGATCTTTAAGAAAAAGATCGGAGTAGATGGAAAGGTAGAGACCTATAAAGCAAGGCTAGTGGCTAAAGGGTATCGTCAAAGGCAAGGTGTTGACTACGACGAAACCTTCTCACCCGTAGCAATGCTAAAATCCATCAGAATTCTATTGGCTATTGCAGCACACTATGATTATGAGATCTGACAGATGGATGTGAAAACTGCATTCCTCAATGGGAACCTCGAGGAGGAAGTGTATATGATGCAACCTGAGGGATTCGTGTCCAAGAACTGCCCAGATAAGGTGTGTAGGTTGCTTAAATCCATTTATGGACTAAAGCAAGCTTCCCAAAGTTGGAACATATGATTTGATGAGGCAATCAGATCTTATGACTTCATTAAGAACGAAGATGAGCCTTGTGTGTACAGGAAGGTAAGTGGGAGCGCTATCACTTTTTGGTGTTATATGTGGATGACATCCTCATCATTGGGAATGACGTAGGAATGCTATCCACAGTAAAGACTTGGTTATCTAGACACTTCTCCATAAAGGACTTAGGGGAAGCATCCTATATCTTGGGGATTAGAATCTATAGAGATAGATCCAAGAGGATGCTTGGCTTGTCCCAGTCCAGGTACATAGAAACCATTGTCAAAAGGTTTTGTATGGAAAATTCCAAAGGGCAAACATGAATATGATACCTTATGCCTCAGCAATAGGGTCTATCATGTATGCTATGCTATGTACTAGGCCTGATATAGCGCATGCTCTGAGTGTCACGAGCAGGTATCAGGCGGATCCAGGCTTGGAGTACTGGAAAGCAGTAAAGTGTATCCTTAAGTAGGACTAAGGATCTTTTACTAGTATATGGAGGTAATAGCCTTAAGGTTGAAGGTTTCACTGACTCAAGTTTTCAGTCTGATGTCGATGATAGCAAGTCGAATTCAGGGTATGTGTACACCTTGAATGGAGGAGCAGTGTGCTGGAAGAGTTACAAGCAAGATATCACTACTGACTCGACCACAGAGGCGGAGTACGTTGCTGCATTAGATGCAGCAAAGGAGGGAGTCTGGATGAAGAAGTTCATCACAGATTTGGGAGTCGTGCCGAGTAACGAGGAGCCGACTTCCTTATATTGCGACAACTATAGGGCGATTACTCAAATAAGGGAACCCGGGTCTCATCAGAAGTGTTCTGAGGAGGTTCCAACTTAACAGAGAGATCGTAACCCGAGGAGATGTAGCAGTGGAAAGAGTTCCATCTGAAGATAACATTGCAGATCCACTGACAAAGCCGTTGTCTCAGATTGTCTTTGAGCGTCACAGGAGTTTGATGGGAATCAGACACATAGGTGATTGGCTTTAGGTCAAGTGGGAGATTGCTAGTCATATGTGCCCAGCAAGCTAATCACGTGAGTAATGGCACGTGTGACTTGATACATAATCTTTTTGCTTATTATATTTTGGCGTATATCACTTTATAACTATTGCATAAATGCAAATATATATTGTGATGTCCTTGGATTTGTGCAATGGGGATCGGATCGTGATGAGATCATGATAATGAGATCGATTCACCTTTAAACACATATCCTAAATAATCCCGGTCATAGGTTACTCGAGAGGGACATCGTGATAACCGGATAGACTGGTGTGCTGTATACCCGTCCATATGATGGATGCAGCTGGTCTTATAGCTGCTCGTGTAGGGACACTAGGGATACAGTACAGGTGCTCATTGGAGAATGAGTTCACTGATTGATCCACTTACGGAATGCTGGATGGTTGATGAGGCCTTATTGTCAGACAGCGATTCCGTAGTCCTAGTGGTGTATCTGGTCCTTAGACTTGAGACACCAAGGATGTCCTGTATAAGTGCTCCACTCTTTGATACCAGACTTATAGGTTTGGCTGTCCCAGATCTAGTACAGCTAGTCATTGGGAGTGGTAGTCGACCTTACGAGGGCTATTGAGTGTCAATAGAGGATCATCCACTCTCGGCGTCATGAGAGGAATATCCTATGTGTTCTTGCTCAGACAAATCCCTGGCCAGGGTCATTCGGGTTGAGAGAGAAAGAGTTCTCCGGGAGAATCCGATTAGAGCGAGACTCGAGTAGAAACCGTATGGGTCTGACAGCACCATGCTCGATATATGGTCTCTGGGATATTAGATGGATGAGGGACTATAGGTACATGGTAACTGAGGACAGACAGGTCCAATGGATTGGATTCCCCTGTATCGTCTAGGGACTACGGCGTAGTGGCCTAGTACGTCCGTAGTCGATGAGTCGAGAGAATTATTACAGAGATAATAATTCACTGAGTTAGAAGGAGTTCTGACAGGTATGACTCACGGCCAGCTCGATATTGGGCCTAGAGGGTCACACACATATGGTAGGCATTGCGATGAGTAGAGGTTCGGATATGAGATATCCAACGGAGCCCTTGTCTTATTGGATGCAGATCCAATACCCGCTAGGGAAGGACCCATTAGGGTTTGACTCGGGATCTCTATAAATAGGAAGGATTCACAGCCTCATAGGCTAGAGTCTTTGCTTGCCTTTCCTATTCTCCTCTCCCTCTCCACCTCAGAGTAGGCCTGGAGATTTGAGGAGCGTCGTCGCAACCCTGCTGTGTGGATCACCGCTAGAGAGGAGGACGCTTGACCTCCTTCACCCTTGTTAGGATCGGAGCGGCACTAAGAGGGAGGGGTGAATTAGTGCAGCGGATTAAAACTTCGATTTTAACAAAATCTTTCGTACGATAAGAACGGAACTTGAAAAGTTTAACTTGAAAGCGTATTCTTAAAGTTGCGCAGCAAGGGTAATAATGAACTAAAGCAGTAAGAAGATTTGCAGTAATGTAAATGACAATAATAAAATGCAAACCAGAGATTACGCCGATTTTTAGAGTGGTTCGGTCAAATGACCTACTCCACTTGCGAGGCCCCTCTTCGATGAGGCTCCCACCTTCCACTAGCAAGTTTCTTGAAATGGAAGGGTAAACACCCCTCTTACAACCTTTTACAATCAGCTCAACCTCTTACAAATTTTCAATAAGAAAGAAGGAGGAGAACTCTCTAGCAAATTGAAAACAAGACTTGCTAAGACTTTCTAAGACTTTTCTCTCAATCAAAATGCTTCTCAAAAGTTGTAACCTCAGCTGAGATTTGAGGGGTATTTATAGGCCTCAAGAGGATTCAAATTTTGGGCTTCAAAATTTGAATTCTCTTAGGGTTCCCGGTGCTGGAGGTGCCACCGCCCAGCCAGGCGGTGCCACCGCCCAGCGCTCGGGTGCTAGACGGTGCAACCGCCCAGCCAAGGAGGTGTCACCGCCCAGCACTCGGGTGCTGGGCGGTTTCACCGCCCAGCCAGGCGGTGCCACCGCTTGGCTCTCCAATTCATTTGTTTGGCTTAATTTTATCCCAAACCAAATTTGACTTTGGGCCCAGTTGGCCCCTAACCAGGATATAGGATTATCTCTTAATCCTAATCCTAATTACAGGTGAACTACATAACACAAAAAAAACATCCTAAGCAAGTTTTTTAACCGCGAACGTTGAGTCTTGTTCCGGCGAGCTTTCCGATGAACTTCTTCCGACGGACTCCCTACAAGCTCCCAATCTTTGTGATGACTTTAACGAGTAGCCGAGCCTTCTCGGTGATCTCCGCGAGCCTCCGACGATTTCTTCGGCGAACTTCTGACACGTTCCCGATTTCTTCTCGGTTGGTTCCGGCAGCATCTCCGATGATTCTTCGGTCTTTTAAACGTCCATCGAGCTCGACTCCGGTATCCTTGCTTTATGTTTTCTGGTTATCATAGTTAATCTTGCACACTTAACTCAGTAATATGGATTAGATCAATTAACCCACCAATTGATTATATCATCAAAATCCGAGATTCAACAATCTCCCCCTTTTTGATGATGACAATCAATTGATGACGGAGTTAAACATTACTCCCCCTATCTATATGCCATATTATGAGAAGATAAAAAACACTTGAATTCCATCCCATTGGATTCAAGCATAACCCGATAAGTTCTAATCGTAGAACGTATCGTTATCCTCATTAAACAATAGTAAGTACGAAACTTCGATGAAAATCATAAGTTAAATGATAAGGGATGAATTTTGCTACGACAGAAGATAAAGATTTTCAATATAAATTTCATGATATCAATCTTGTGATATTTTCAAGGATTTGCAAGTCATATAAGACATTCATATCACACAAGTTTTTGTAATTCAAATTAGTCATGCTATCGTTCTGGTGTAAGTCATCACTTCTCCCCCTTTGTCATCAACAAAAAGAGACAAGCCAGCTAATTGATGATCATAGAAAAAGGTTTAGCATTTATCAAAGTTCATCATTCAAATTTGCCAGAAATAGTTTATCCAAAAGACATCATCATCTATGCAGATTAAGATAGTAGTTATCTAAAAGGAAAGATCAGTTATCGTACAATCGATGACAAACTTGAACTTGTTTTTAAAAGCAAACAGAACAGAATAAAAAGATACATCAATTTAATCCTTAGGAGGTAATCCACAGTGCTGATACATGATATCTATTTTTTCATTCATTTGTCGTAGTGTCTTCAAAATTTCAACTTGTTGATTCTGAATTTGTTCTTGCTGTGATTTGATCTGAGATAGCTCCGCCATAATGTTATCTTCAGAGGAGGAAATAGGAGCTGAAGGTGCTGCGCCAAGGGGACTAGGAGGAGGAGATTCATTTCCCATAAGAATTGGTGTTTCGGGTTGTTCTATTGGTGGAGGAATTGGATCCGTCCTTCTAGGCTGCCTAACCCATATGCCATTGCTAAAAGTGCACCTAAGTTTTTTCAGCAGGTTTTTATTTATTATGTTATATCGATCATTTTGAATAGATTCTTCATCGGGTGGAATACAAATGTCATAGGCATGAAGAATTCTAGTGATTAACCTCCCATATGGTAATATAGTATCTTTAGTCATAATATCCTGCATGTGTTGGCGAATCAAGTACCCAAAACAATTATGCTGACCGGTCATAATCCAATACATGGTTCCTATCTTTATTTGACTTATTTCGTCAAGATGAAATTGTTTGGGGAATATGATGCTTGTGATAATGTGATGAAGAATTTTAGAGTTGAAAAGCAGTAAGTGTTCACAGCTCTTGGGTAGGAAGTCAAGGTTTGGATTTGCAAAAATTGTTTTCACTGCTTCGGTATAGGTTGCTCCTATTTTTTTGACGTCCCATTTACCTTTAAAATAGCATCCCCTATCTTTTTTAGTTATGCCAATTAGCTCACAAATGGTGCTGTCAAATATTCTAATGGGTGTTCCTAGAATGTAAGTGCTTAGGCTATCATTGTCTTCATATAGGTTGGCATAGAACAATCTCACTAACCGTGAATAGATTGGTTCCTCTATTTGTAGTAGAGGTAGAGCTTCTAGGTGTGCAAACCACCTAATGGGATCTAAGTCCTCTAGTTCATCCAAATCAACGTATTTTCCCTTATGGACACATCGTGTTTCAAATTTTGGAAAGCTAAGGGCTACCTCTTTTGATCTAAAAAGGTCATGGTTATATGAATCTCCTTCAATCCTTATTCCTTTTGATCTCTTAGGAGCCATTTTCTAGACAACATGATGATGAAATTGTGAAAAATAAGCAAGAGAAAGAGAAAAGAAAAGAGGGATTTCAAGTGTTACCTTGTGGAGATTATGTTAAGAGATGGAAAGCTTGGACCACCAAGAATCCTTCTCCAATGTTTCTAAGAGTTAGAATGAGGGTTAGAGGGAATGGGAGAGGGTTTTTGAGAGGTTTTTCTTCGGGTTGGGGGCGGTGTCACCGCCGGCCCTAACCCCTCGGGTTAAAAGGGTGACTCGGTCGGTGTCACCGCCAAACTGGTCGGTGTCACCGCCTGGCGCCCGAGCGCCAGTCGGTGCAACCGCCAGATCTGGCGGTGCCACCGCTGGCATCACGCGGAGGAAAGAAAAAAAATTTTCTTCCTTCCTTTTATTTAGCTTCTTCCCTCAAGATCATAATTTATACTTTAATGGATCATTTTGAATTGAAGAAGAAGGAAGAATTCAAATTCATAAACGAAGGGAAAAGAACGAGTCCTTTTTGTGAAGTTCATTTTAGGGACAATTTAGCATGCCTAATTCCCTTCGGAAGAATTCAAATTGGTCTTCATTCAAAGCTTTTGTAAATATATCTGCTAATTGATGCTTTGTGTCAATGAATTCTAGAACAACATCATTGTTAAGAACATGATTGCGTATGAAATGATGCCTAATGTCGATGTGCTTAGTTCTAGAGTGCTGAATTGGATTTTTAGTAAGGCATATGGCACTAGTATTATCACATTTTATGGGAATATTTTCAAGGTGAATTCTATAGTCTTCTAATGTATTTTTCATCCAAATTACTTGTGCACAACATGCACTTGCAGCAATGTATTCGGCTTCCGCCGTAGATAGTGCAACTGAATTTTGTTTCTTGGAAGTCCAAGAAACAAGTGCATGTCCTAAAAATTGGCATGTTCCGGATGTACTTTTTCTATCTATCCTGCATCCGCCAAAATCGACATCTGCATAAGCTATTAGATCGAATTTTTCAGATTTTGGATACCACAATCCTAAATTTGGAGTTCCTTTAAGATACATAAATATTCTTTTAACACTCTTAAGATGAGATAATTTAGGATTAGATTGAAACCTAGCGCAAAGTCCTACACTAAACATAATATCCGGTCTAGTCGCAGTGAGGTAGAGTAGACTACCTATCATTCCCCTATATGTTTTTTGATCGAAACTTTCACCATTTTCATCCATATCTAACTTAGTCGCAGTACTCATAGGGGTGTTTATTGCTTTTGAATTATCCATGTTAAATCGTTTTAACAATTCTAATGTATATTTAGATTGGTTAAGAAATATACCATCACTAAGTTGTTTGATTTGTAATCCCAAAAAGAAAGTTAATTCACCCATTAAACTCATTTCAAATTCAAGACTCATACATTTGACAAATGATTCACATAGTGATTCATCCGAAGAGCCAAACACAATATCGTCAACATAAATTTGCACAATAAGAAAATTATTTTCAAAATGTTTAATAAACAATGTAGTATCAACCTTGCCTTTGGTAAAATTATTTAAAATAAGAAAGGAACTAAGCCTTTCATACCAAGCTCTAGGAGCTTGTTTTAAGCCATAGAGAGCTTTAGTCAATTTGAATACATGATTAGGAAGAAGAGAATTTTCAAATCCGGGAGGTTGTTCGACAAATACTTCTTCGGAAATAAAACCATTCAAGAAAGCACTTTTAACATCCATTTGAAATAGTTTAAAATTATTACTACTAGCATAGGCAAGGAGCATTCTTATGGCTTCTAATCGAGCCACGGGAGCGAAGGTTTCTTCGTAATCGATACCTTCTTCTTGGTTGAAACCTTTGGCCACTAATCTAGCCTTGTTTCTAACCACAATACCATTTTCGTCTTGCTTGTTTCTAAAGACCCACTTAGTACCTATGACTAAGTGGTCACTTGGTCTAGGAACAAGCTTCCATACCTCATTCCTCTCAAATTGGTTCAATTCTTCTTGCATTGCAATGACCCAAAAATCATCTTTTAAGGCTTTGTCAATGCATTTAGGTTCAATTTGAGAAAGGAAAGCGGCGTTAGCACAGAAATTTTTGAAAGAAGAACGAGTTTGAACCCCTTTTGATGTATCTCCTATAATTTGCTCTTTTGGATGAGCATCTACATACTTCCATTCTTTTGGTAAAGAAATTTCGGAAGAAGATGCATTCAAATGGCTATTTTGAGGAGAGGGTTCATTTAAATTCAAATTATCAAAACCAAGATCATCATCAAAATCATTTTTCTTTAAATCGGAAATTTCATTAAAAACTACATGAATAGACTCTTCAATTACTAAAGTTCTTTTATTAAAAACCCGAAAAGCTTTAGAAACGGAAGAGTAACCAAGAAAGATGCCTTCATCAGATTTAGCATCAAATTTTCCTAAAGCATCCCTTTCATTTAAAATAAAGCATTTACAACCAAAAACTTTAAAATAGGAGATGTTTGGTTTTTTGTTATTCCATAATTCATAGGGAGTTTTGGATAAGGATGGTCTTATTAGGACTCTATTCATGATGTAGCAAGCCGTATTTACGGCTTCGGCCCAAAAGTACTTAGGTAAACTATGTTCATTCAACATAGTTCTTGCTATTTCTTGTAGGTTTCTATTTTTCCTTTCAACTACTCCATTTTGTTGAGGATTTCTTGGAGTTGAGAAGTTGTGATTGTACCCATTACTTTTGCAAAAATTTTGAAAGTCACGGTTTTGGAATTCACCACCGTGATCACTCCGAATTGATGAAATCATGAAGCCTTTTTCGTTTTGAGTGAGTTTACAAAATTTAGAGAAACACTTGAAGCAATCACTTTTGTGAGCTAGGAAATAGGTCCAAGTGTATCTAGAGTAGTCATCCACAATCACAAAAGCATATTTGCTTCCACCTAGACTTGTTGTATCAATTGGTCCAAATAAGTCCAAATGGATCAATTGTAATGGTCTAGTAGTGCTAATTTGATTTTTTGGTTTGAAGCTTGTTTTTATTTGTTTGCCTAGTTGACATGCATCGCATACTTTGTCCTTAATAAACTTTATATTTGGAATTCCTCGTACTAATTCTTGAGATGAGATCTTAGATATTGTTTTCATGCTTGCATGGCCTAATCTCCTATGCCAAAGCCAAGCATCATCATTTATGACGGAGAAGCACATTTCATTATTTAGTTCATCAAGATTGATGGTATAGACATTATTTTGTTTTAAAGCAATCATAGTCATGTTATGATTTGGTTTTTCAATAATGCACATATTTGATTCAAATCTAACGATGTAACCTTTATCACATAGTTGACTAATACTCAAGAGATTATGTTTCAATACATCAACTAGTAAGACATCATCAATGGAAAAATTAAATTTGTTACCAATAGTTCCCTTGCCAATGATTTTGCCCTTGTTGTTGTCTCCGAAGATAACGTACACTTCTTCTTTGCTAGTGAGCATAGAGAAATGAGATGGATCTCCAGTCATATGTCTTGAGCATCCACTATCGAGATACCATCTCTTGCTCCTAGCTTGTGGGTTTGTCTACAAAAGAGGATGATTTTTATGTACCCATTTGATTTTGGGTGCCTCAAAAATTGACCCACTAACTTTGTTATTTATTATTGAATTCTTTATAGTTCCTTTAGGAACCCATATTAATTTTTGTGAACTAATTTTCCTAAATGGGCATTTGTAGGCAATATGTCCGGATTTGCAACAAAAGTTGCATTTCATATAAGAGGAAACATGTAATGTAGGTCCTTTTATGAAAGTGGTAGGATTTTGATATAATCCTTTTACAAATCCAATTCCATTTCTATTTGCGATGTGACCCTTGTGTGCAAGGATCATATCTAATCCTTTGCTACCAACCTTAAACTTATTTAAGGTTTCCTTAAGAAGCAAATTTTCATTTTTTATTGCTTCTAAGTGCTCACACTTAGAGCATGGAGGAGTTTGAAGACTATCAAACTTATCTTGTAGCAAAGCATGCTCTTTCTTTAAGATACTTAACTTCTTGCTAACAGTTCTACATTCATCAAATAATTCATGAAAAGCGATAGATAGTTTTTCAAAAGATAAATCTTTATTAAATAAATCACATACCTCTTCTCCTAACGCCATTAGCGCGTAATGAGCAACTTGCTCGGTGTTGGACTCCTCTTCTTCGGATGCGCTTGAATCATCCCACGTTGCCTTGAACGCCTTCTTCTTTGATGTTCTCTTTTTGGCTTGAGGACAATCGTTCTTATAGTGTCCCGGTTTTTTGCATTCATAGCAAATCACTTGGTCCTTCTTTTGTTCAAATTTATTTTTTGTATTATTTTTAAATCTGTTCTTTCTTAAATATTTTTTAAATTTTTGAGTCAAAAGTGCAATGTCATTGTCACTGTCCTCATCACTTGATATTCCTTTCAAGTGGTCTTCTTGTGATTTGAGTGCCATATCCTTCCTGTTCTTTGGAAGGGGGTTCTCGAGCTCGTCATGAGCTTGACATGTCATTTCGTAGGTCATTAGAGACCGAATGAGTTCTTCAAGAGGGAATGCTTTAAGGTCTTTGGCCTCTTGAATGGCCGTAACTTTTGGATCCCAACTTTTAGGGAGGGATCTTAAGATTTTAGTTACTAGTTCAAAGTTAGTAAAATCTTTACCAAGAGCTTTGAGTCCATTGATGACATCCGTAAATCGGGTGTACATGTCTCCGATGGACTCACTTGGTTTCATTCGGAAAAGTTCGTAAGAGTGCACAAGGATGTTGATTTTGGACTCTTTCACTCGACTAGTGCCTTCATGAGTGACCTCAAGAGTTCTCCAAATATCAAAAGCCGAATCACACATTGAAACACGATTAAATTCGTTTTTGTCTAGTGCACAAAACAAGGCATTCATAGCCTTTGCATTTAAAGCAAAAACCTTCTTCTCCGATTCATCCCATTCGCTCATCGGAAGAGAAGATTTTTGAAATCCATTCTCGACAATAGACCAAAGCTCAAAGTCCATAGAAATGAGGAAGATTCTCATGCGAGTCTTCCAATATGTGTAATCCGACCCATTAAACAAAGGTGGTCATGCAATAGAATGGCCCTCTTGCATGCCGGAGTAAGCCATCTCTCTTGGGTATTAAACCAAATATGAGAGATAACCTTGCTCTGATACCACTTGTTAGGATCGGAGCGGCACTAAGAGGGGGGGGTGAATTAGTGCAGCGGATTAAAACTTCGATTTTAACAAAATCTTTCGTACGATAAGAACGGAACTTGAAAAGTTTAACTTGAAAGCGTATTCTTAAAGTTGCGCAGCAAGGGTAATAAGGAACTAAAGCAGTAAGAAGATTTGCAGTAATGTAAATGACAATAATAAAATGCAAACTAGAGATTACGCCGATTTTTAGAGTGGTTCGGTCAAATGACCTACTCCACTTGCGAGGCCCCTCTTCGATGAGGCTCCCACCTTCCACTAGCAAGTTTCTTGAAATGGAAGGGTAAACACCCCTCTTACAACCTTTTACAATCAGCTCAACCTCTTACAAATTTTCAATAAGAAAGAAGGAGGAGAACTCTCTAGCAAATTGAAAACAAGACTTGCTAAGACTTTCTAAGACTTTTCTCTCAATCAAAATGCTTCTCAAAAGTTATAACCTCAGCTGAGATTTGAGGGGTATTTATAAGCCTCAAGATGATTCAAATTTTGGGCTTCAAAATTTGAATTCTCTTAGGGTTCCCGGTGCTGGAGGTGCCACCGCCCAGCCAGGCGGTGCCACCGCCCAGCGCTCGGGTGCTGGACGGTGCAACCGCCCAGCCAAGGAGGTGTCACCGCCCAGCACTCGGGTGCTGGGCGGTTTCACCGCCCAGCCAGGCGGTGCCACCGCTTGGCTCTCCAATTCATTTGTTTGGCTTAATTTTATCCCAAACCAAATCTGACTTTGGGCCCAGTTGGCCCCTAACCAGGATATAGGATTATCTCTTAATCCTAATCCTAATTACAGGTGAACTACATAACACAAAAAAAGCATCCTAAGCAAGTTTTTTAACCGCGAACGTCGAGTCTTGTTCCGGCGAGCTTTCCGACGAACTTCTTCCGATGGACTCCCTGCAAGCTCCCAATCTTTGTGATGACTTTAACGAGTAGCCGAGCCTTCTCGGTGATCTCCGCGAGCCTCCGACGATTTCTTCGGCGAACTTCTGACACGTTCCCGATTTCTTCTCGGTTGGTTCCGGCAGCATCTCCGATGATTCTTCGGTCTCTTAAACGTCCATCGAGCTCGACTCCGGTATCCTTGCTTTATGTTTTCTGGTTATCATAGTTAATCCTGCACACTTAACTCAGTAATATGGATTAGATCAATTAACCCACCAATTGATTATATCATCAAAATCCGAGATTCAACAACCCTCTCCTAAGGATCTGTAAGGAAACAGGGATATACGATCTCCCTAGGTAACACAATCTCTATACGCAGTTTTGTGTTTCGCGGATTTTGCGCACCAATCTTCGCACGACGACGAACATCTTTTTGGGAATCGGGGATTTTTGTTTTCTTGTTCTTCCGCTGCGCATATGATGCCGCCCCCAATGATTTCCCAACAGCTCTGGTAGTACCACCGCCTGACAGGGGTGGTACCACTACTAGCAATATTGATTGCCAACGGTATGTTAGAACCCTTTCAGATTCTAAACTAGGGGTTGATATCTTTAGGGATCGGCCTCCTTGGAACTCTATAGGGGTTCCTCCCTCCAAGTTGCTGCTTAAAGGTTGCAGAAAAAATTCATCTATTGCTTGACAAAAGAGGGGGAATATATGACTATTTATAGAGCTTCTAAACCCTAACTCCTAATAGGACTCCTACTAAAGACTCCTACTTCTAACCAACTCCTAATAGGACTCCTACTCAAGACTCCTATTCCTTTACAACTCATAATTCTTCTTTAAGAAACAATCTCCTAACCCTCGCTGGCCTTTTCACCTCTTTAATAGGGTTCGGCTTAGATAAGTTTTACATGAATGCCTCTCTCTATTAGGACTCTCCTAGCTAGACTCATAACAAACCCGTCCTCTTTAAATCAGACTTGTCCTCGAGGCTGAGATTCCAGGAACTCTGGGAATTTGATCTTCAAGTTGTCATAGTTCTCCCAAGTGGCTCCTTTTGCTGGTAAGTTCGCCCACTATATTAGCGCTTCAGTAGTGGGTCATTATCGTTGGGTCATAATTTGTCGATCAATAATGGCACTCGATTGGGTTTGGAGTTCTCTTTGGGTATTCATATTTGGTGGATAACTTTGGGCTGTCTCCAAGCACTTGTTCACCACTTTCATCTAGCCATCGATTTGTGGGTGATACACCATACTCCTTTTCAATTTAGTGCCTTGCATCTAGAATAACTCTATCCAAAATCTGCTTGTGAAGATGCAAGTATAATTTGGCACAAACACAATATGTCCTTTATAGCGTAATTCTTTTGAGTCTCAACTGTAATGAGTCATGGAGCTTGGTGCTTCCTCTAATTTTTTTATAATCTTACTGGTCTCTAGATCTTCCTGCCATTCTATCTTAATATCCCCAAGGAAGTCGCTGGTCGGAAGTGAAACGACCAAAAATTCAGCTTGCTTGGGTAGCCACGAAAGCGTATCTACAATAACATTCTCTTTCCTCTTTTTGTAAGCTATTTCATAATCATATCTAAGAATATTTGTTATCCATTTTTGTCGCTTGGGGGAAGATATCTTCTACTCTAAGAAATTTTTTTGGCTTTTATGGTCAACCTTGATTTGAAAGCGTCGCCCGATCAAGTATGGTCTCCACTTGGCCACCACATGTACAATCGTGAGCATTTCCTTGTCTTAAACAGTTATATTAAGATGGGAAGGAGATAATGCCTTACTAGTATAAGTGAGGGGGCGGTCATCTTATATTAGTACAGCACCAATTTTGACTCTAGAGGCATCAGCTTCAATAACAAAAGTCTTACCGAACTCGGGCGCTGTCGTCATTGCGGCTTTAAGTTCGTCAAAGGTAGTGGTGGCTTTGTCCAACCATTGGAACGCATCTTTTTTTAGCAAGGAAGTAAGTGGTGCACTGATCTTTCTATAGTTTTTCACGAACTTGCGGTAGTAGCCTATTAAACCCAAAAAGCCATGTAGCAATTTTATGTTCCTCGGGGTCGGCCAGTTCTGCATTGCTTCAATTATGGAGGGGTCTACCACCACACCTTCCTCTGATATGATATGCCCAAAATTCGTAGTGGCCATTATGTGTTTGAAAGGTGGTATTTTGTATATCATCTTCGCACACTCGTATTTGATGATACCCGGATCGAAGGTCCAACTTTATGAAGATTCATGCTCTCTTTCATCCAGCAATTCATCTATTACTGGAATAGGGTATTTGTCCTTGATGGTGATGCCATTTAAAGCTTGGTAGTTGATGCACATCCGCCAAGTTCCGTCCTTCTTGCGTACAAGTAGCACCGATGAGGAATAGGGGCTGCAACTTGGCCGAACCACCCCTGTTTCAAGCATCTCAATTACGATCTTTTCAATTTCATCCTTCTGGAGGTGAGGATATTGGTATGGCCGAGTGTTCGCTGGTGGCTTCCTCGGAAGGATTGGAATCCGATTGTCATGTTGCCGCATAGGAGGAAGACCGCGCGGCGCAGCAAAAATATCGACAAATTCAAGAAATTAGGTGAGATTTTGATATTCAATTTCTATTTTCTTCCCCTCTGGTTGCTGCTAGAGATGCATCAAAAAGGCACCATTTACCTTGTGCAAAACTTTCTCCATTCGTTGGGTCAAAATGGTGGTTACGTTGCTTCCGCACATTCCGCATAGGATGATCTGTTTGCCTTTGCAATAGAATTTCATAATTAATTTAGATAAGTTCCAAGAGACATCACCTAGCATCATCAGTCATTCTATGTCAAGCACGGCCTCATAGTCATCAGTTGGTGGGAGGAAGAAGTCGGTAATAATTTCTTGGTCTTGCAGTAATAGTTTCACCTACGGACATCTTTGGTCGTACTTTAGGATTCTTCCGTCGGTGACCTTTACGTCGAACTTGCTGCAACCTTTAATATGGGGCACCATCCGAGCAGCAACCTTACTATTTAGGAAGTTATTAGTGCTGCCCGTGTCAATGAGAACAGTGATCGGTTGTTGTTTGAGAAGGCCTCCAACTTTCATCGTTTGCGGGTTTGAGTAGTTGGATAGTGCGTGTACCGTAACGTCGGTCAGTTGTGGCTCTTCTTCTGTATATTCTTCTTCATATTCAAGGCTCTCTTCTAGATATTCAATGACCTCTTCTTCTACTGTTTCAATTATAAGAAGTCTCCCTTTTCTACAACGATGCTCATGGCTCCATGGCTCGTCGTAGTGCCAACATAACCCCTTCGCAGATCGCTCCCGAAGCTCTTCTCTTGTCAACCCTTTTGGTGCAAGGACTCGTTTGATAGTAGGAGAGGCTAAGGGCTTCAGTATTGCTAGTCGGGGAGTGACCCTAGTTCTCCGAGCTTCATGGTTCAATCGCTCCTCTTGAAATCGTGCGAAAGAGATGATTGCAATAAGTGTGTACGGTTATTGCGCTTTAACTTCTCCCTAGATCTCCGGCTTCAAGCCCTCAATGAAGATCCCCAATAGTTATTTTTCGACCAATCATGAGTTTGATTAGATAACCTTTCAAACCTGGTTTGGTACTCCTGAATGGTGGAGGTTTGTCGGATCTTTGCTAGTTGTCTGTCAATGTTCTCGTAATCGGTTGGTTCGAAGCGGATCAATAGTCCTTCTTTGAATTGTTACCATGAGAGGACCCCATGAGTGTATTCAAACCAATTAAACTACTGTATAAGATCCCCTTCAAGATGTATAGTCATAATTTCCATCATAGATGCCTCCGTGGTTTTGTGGTACCGAAAATATCGCTCCGCGTGCGAGATCCAACCAATCGGGTCTCCTTCTTCCCATCTAGGGAAGTCCACCCTCATGTGTGGATAGCTGAGGTTGGTCATAGAGCCTCCCCTCTCTTGAAAGTCATATCTTCGAGCTTGGTGTGATTAGGTAGAGCTTTCTCCTTTACGTGATTTCTTCGGGCTTGGTGGTCGGCCTAAACTGATTTCAGAAAAGAGCGTTCGAATCTTATCCTTCATTCGTGCCTCGAAGGCTTTGAATTTAGCATTGATTGCCTCCTCATATGCCATAGTATATGCCTCCAAATTTATGAGTTAAGATCTCTCTTTTGTTGTCGTGTTAAAGGCATGTATAGGTTAAGAGAAGTGATGGTCGAAAGGGTTGGTGGATTGGTTGATGTAGGCTGTGGTTTAGGCTTGTTTTGTGACTGTTTTGGGTGCAATTTGAGGGTGTAGTTTAGTAAAGTTTTAGGGTTGTGATGGTAGTGGATGAAGGTTAGGGAAAAAGTTTTAGATCTATGGTAGATGACATCAAAGGTTTGATAGAAATCAGTGGAAGTTGCTGTAGGTGTGTGTTGTCTTATAAGAGCAAAATTATCATTGAAGAAATAGCAATTTCTTGATGAAATTTCTAGCAAAATCCAAGAAATTTGAGGAGAGAATTGACAGAAAAATCTCAGTTTATATGATAGTAAGGATGACTAATTTAATTAAGAAAATTTCGGCTATATAATAGCAAGGAAATTGGTGCAAGTTGCAATAGTAGAATTCTCATCGAAAAATTTCAGCAGTTTGTGATGAAAATTTGCAGCAACACAAGAATGTTTTTAGAGATAAATTCCTTAATAGATCAATCTTAGATAGAAGCCAAGATTGTCTATGAAATGTATAAGAAATTTTGTTCAAAAAGTATTGCAAATAGATCGGTTAAGGCAACAATATGCAATTGAAATTTTCTACAATCTAGATTTTCTAGTGTAGCAAATTGGATGTAAAAGATTAGTGGTTTATATTGAGAAATTTTCGATGAAACCAAAGGGAAATCTACTATTAGGAAGTGTCAAAGCTGTCATAAAAATTTTGTAGATATTTGGAAATAAAAAATATAGTAGCAAGATCAAACAGAATGTGCTATGCGGCTGGAATTCTACAATGTACCTTTCGTCGTAGAGATGAAAACTTTACGATGAAAAGTTTATGCAACAATATAGGAACAATTTTTTTTTTGATTTTCGAATAAGGATAACTAAATTACAGTAGCAGTAAGGTAGGAAACTAGAACCTTTTGTAATTCAAGAGGAGATCAAATGATGATCCGTGGTGGTGGTGGAGATGACGATGGAATTTGGCAAAAATCTTTTAAACAATTATGGGAATTGCTTTGGGCGGCTGTGGAGGGCTGATGGATGGCTATGGAAGGGCAGCGAGATACCAAGAACACTGCTCTGATACCAAGTATTAGAACCCTTATAGATTCTAAACTAGGGGTTGATCTCTTTAGGGGATCGACCTCTTTGGAACTCTATAGGGGTTCCTCCCTCCAAGTTGCTGCTCAAAAGCTGTAGAAAATATTCATCTATTGTTTGACAAAAGAGGAGGAATATATAGCTATTTATAGGGCTTCTAAACCCTAACTCCTAATAGGACTCCTACTCAAGACTCCTACTTCTAACTAACTCCTAATATGACTCCTACTCAAGACTCCTATTCATTTACAACTCCTAATTCTTCTTTAAGAAACAACCTCCTGACCTTAGTTGGCCTCTTCACCTCTTTAATAGGAGTCGACTTAGATAGAACTCTCTATTAGGACTCTCCTAGCTAGAGTCCTAACACGGTACCATAACCTAGTCTGGGCGGTACCACCACCTAGACCACCTGGGAGACTAGGTCTCTCAAGCGGTGCCACCGCTGGTCATATTTTTAGGGGCTGAATAGACTATTTAATTCGACCCAATTCAGCCTTATTAAGGGCCTAGTTGGCCCCTAATTAAGTTAATGAGATTACCTCTCAATTCTAACTCAATCTACTGTCTAACTACAATAACCAAGACATAATCAAAGCACTCTTGTTCCAGTACGTCAATTGCTCTTCCGATGAGCTTCTGACGAACTCTCGGCAACGTTCCGACAGACTCCTGACAAGCTCCTAGATGTTACGACGATCTTCTTGACAAGTTTTGATGAGCTTGTTTGGCAAGCTCCTGGACTTCTCGGTTGGTTCTGGCAGAACTTCCGACGGACGTCCGAACTTCTGACGAACTCTTGAACTTCCAACAAGATCTCGATCTTGACTCCGACACAATACCTGCTTTATGCCTTACTGCTATCATAGTTAATCCTGCACATTTTTCTCAATATATAGATTAGTTCAAACAATTTATAATTGATTTCATCATCAAAATCCGAGATTCAACACTTTAATGACCTATGAAATGAGTTGTATGACACATGATGAACATGATGAATATTAGAACTACCTTCCAAAGGATAGGAAGAATTTGGCACTTCGAACAATAGGAGACCACTTAAGCGAAAGCTCAAGTGATGATGACATAAAACTCCTCACAAGTAAATTTATAAAATTTATAAAACATGAAACTAAGAATAAAAATAAACTTAAAAAGAAAAAACTGTCAAAGAACAGGAAAGCACTCAAGGTGACTTGGGATGAAACGAGCACATCCAAAGACAAGGAGTAAACCAACAAAGGCGAGGTGGTGAACTACGCCTTCATAACTTTCGTCAACAAGGTAAGCGACTCAATCGAATCTCTTTTTCCTTACCATGAAATTACTTAGTACTTTTCATGATTAGTTTTATATATATATATATATATATATATATATATATATGATCATGATAGTTACATATTTTGTAATAATACTTGCACATTAAATAAGATTAATTCCTTGTATGTTATAAGAAACAATTATATGTATCTTGATGATTTTATATTGCTTTTTGGTTTTAAACATGATGGATGATTTTCATATGAAAAACTTGAGCATACTTATTTGAAATCAATCACATAAAATGAAATACATAAAAAGGAAAATGTATTATCATTGGAATTAAAATAATAAATCAAATCTCTTATTTAAAGAAGCCTTATGTTTAATGTGTTATATTTTTGGTCATGATGATTTTGATGATGAAATTTATTTTTCAGTCTTAAACAATGATACATATTTTTGTTTTGATATAAACACAAAAAATAAAAATTTTGGCATGCTTGTATGAAATCAATCACATGAATTGAAACAACTAAAATGGGAATGCATTATTGAAAATTTCTTTATCACTATCTTATCGATTTTTTAAAAAGAGATTAATTAATCTATTTATGTTATTTTTTACGAATCTCTTGAGAGTGATTTTGATGATTTGACGATTTGAAATTGAATGAGGAATAATTTGATTTCATTAAAAGATAATTAGGCATGCTAAATCTTCCAAATGCATGAATTCTTTTTCAGATTTCAGATTTTTTAGATAATTAGGCATGCTAAATCTTCCAAAAGAAGAGCCTTGATTCATGGATTTTTGGATTAATGACTTAATTAATTCTTTTGAATCATTCTTCCTTCTATTTACAAGAAAAGAGATTTGATTTATGAATTTTTATTCATGGACTTTTAGTATGTGATGATCATTTGCAAGAATAGGGATTTGATTTTGTATGGACATCTTGATCCTTTTAATGAATCCTTTCTCTTTGCTAAGATAGAAACTTGATTTAATGAAACTCATTTATTATGGATTTGGCTTGGTTCAAAATCGTTTCATGAATTGGTTCTTGATTTTTTTTTTTTTTGTGGAGAATGAATTTCTCCCTTACTCTTCTTCCTCTTCTTCTTATCATTTTATGACAAAGGAAAAAAGAAACTTGTACATCTTAAGAAGAACCAAAAAGCTCTTAAGAAAAAATGCTAGCTTCTTATTTTTCATACAAAGTTTTTGCTTAACCTCTCATTTTTGCTAGTTTGGATAAATTGGTGTAAAACTTACTTGACATGCTTTCAGACCTTTGCATTGTTGAATGATTCTTTTTTTTGTTGATGACAAAGTGGGAGAAATGATGAATGTTTGGTATCATGATCAAAATATTAATTTAATGCTTGAAGTGGTAAATGCTTAAAAATTTTAATGTCTTAGCATCATGAATGTTATGACCAAAATGATATCTCATGAATGTTTGAGTATCATATATAATATGCCCATAGTGATGATTGATTTATTTTTGGTATCATGCATGAAGGATGAAATGTAAGGTTTTGAAATTGTGCATGTTTTAATTTGAAACTATAATAATGCACAAACATATTGAAATAAGATTGATATTTTACCTTTGTCATGATTTGGAAATTGATGTAACGGGAAAATAATTACAATGTTGTATTCTTCCCTTCTTTTTGACAATGACAAAGGGGGAGAAATGCAAAAGTGCTATCTTCCACATCTCAATAGAGCTAATATTCATGATGCATGAACATCTAAAAAATTTGCTAGCTTACAAATTTGAAAATGATGTAAAACTTGCCAAAGTTGCTAGCTTGCATATTGTAAAATGATGTAAAATTTTGCTAGCTTGTGCTTTGCAAAGGAAGCAAAAAAATGCACTTCTCAAAAGAGAAGAAAGAAAATTACTAGCTTGCACGATGATAAAACTTGAGATTATGTTTATAATGCAATGATTTGAAATTATATATCGAAAACTTGCTAGTTGCACTTCTCCTTTTTGTTGATGACAAAGGAGGAGAAGTTATAATGATGATCATGCATGGATTGATATATTGAAAATTTGATTATGCATGATTTTATGATGACATTATTGGGAAATCATTGGGGGGCAACATCATATGCGCAGCGGAAGAACAAGAAAACAAAATCCCCGATTCCCAAAAAGATGTTCGTCGTCGTGCGAAGATTGGTGCGCAAAAATCCGCAAAACACAAAACTGCGTATAGAGATTGTGTTACCTAGGGAGATCGTATATCCCTGTTTCCTTGCAGATCCTTAGGAGAGGGTGAAGGAGGTCAAGCGTCCTCCTCTCTAGCGGTGATCCACACAGCAGGGTTGCGACGACGCTCCTCAAATCTCCAGGCCTACTCTGAGGTGGAGAGGGAGAGGAGAATAGGAAAGGCAAGCAAAGACTCTAGCCTATGAGGCTGTGAATCCCTCCTATTTATAGAGATCCCGTGTCAAACCCTAATGGGTCCTTCCCTAGTGGGTATTGGATCTGCATCCAATAAGACAAGGGCTCCGTCGGATATCTCATATCCGAACCTCTACTCATCGCAATGCCTACCATATGTGTGTGACCCTCTAGGCCCAATATCGAGCTGGCCGTGAGTCATACCTGTCAGAACTCCTTCTAACTCAGTGAATTATTATCTCTGTAATAATTCACTCGACTCATCGACTACGGACGTACTAGGCCACTACGCCGTAGTCCCCAGACGATATAGGGGAATCCAATCCATTAGACCTGTCTGTCCTCAGTTATCATGTACCTATAGTCCCTCATCCATCTAATATCCCAGAGACCGTATATCGAGCATGGTGTTATCAGACCCATACGGTTTCTACTCGAGTCTCGCTCTAATCGGATTCTCCCGGAGAACTCTTTCTCTCTCAACCCGAATGACCCTGGCTAGGGATTTGTCTGAGCAAGAACACATAGGATATTCCTCTCATGACGCCGAGAGTGGATGATCCTCTATTGACACTCAATAGCCCTCGTAAGGTCGACTACCACTCCCAATGACCAACTGTACTAGATCTGGGGACAGCCAAACCTATAAGTCTGGTATCAAAGAGTGGAGCACTCATACAGGACATCCTTGGTGTCTCAAGTCTAAGGACCAGATACACCACTAGGACTACAGAATCGCTGTCTAACAATAAGGCATCATCAACCATCCAGCATTCCGTAAGCGGATCAATCAGTGAACTCATTATCCAATGAGCACATGTATTGTATCCCTAGTGTCCCTACACGAGCAGCTATGAGACCAACTGCATCCATCATATGGACGGGTATACAGCACACCAGTCTATCCGGTTATCACGATGTCCTTCTCGAGTAACCTATGACCGGGATTATTTAGGATATGTGTTTAAAGGTGAATCGATCTCATTATCGTGATCTCATCACGATCCGATTCCCATTGCACAAATCCAAGGACATCACAATATATATATGCACATATGCAATTGTTATAAAGTGATATACGCCAAAATATAATAAGCAAAAAGATTATGTATCAAGTCACACGTGCCATCACTCACGTGATTGGCTTGCTGGGCACCTATGACTAGCAATCTCCCACTTGACCTAAAGCCAATCACCTATGTGTCTGATCCCCATCAGACTCCTGTGACGCACATAGACAATCTGAGACAACGGCTTTGTCAGTGGATCTGCAATGTTAACTTCGGATGGAACTCTTTCCACTACTACATCTCCTCGGGTTACGATCTCTCTGATAAGTTGGAACCTCCTCAGAACACTTCTGATGAGACCCGGGTTCCCTTATTTGAGTAATCGCCCCGTAGTTGTCGCAATATAAGGAAGTCGGCTCCTCGTTACTCGGCACGACTCCCAAATCTGTGATGAACTTCTTCATCCAGACTCCCTCCTTTGCTGCATCTAATGCAACAATGTACTCCGCCTCTATGGTCGAGTCAGCAGTGATATCTTGCTTGGAACTCTTCCAGCACACTGCTCCTCCATTCAAGGTGTACACATACCCTGAATTCGACTTGCTATCATCGACATCAGACTGAAAGCTTGAGTCAGTGAAGCCTTCAACCTTAAGGCTATTACCTCCATATACTAGTAAAAGATCCTTAGTCCTTCTCAAGTACTTAAGGATACACTTTACTGCTTTCCAGTGCTCCAAGCCTGGATCCGCTTGATACCTGCTCGTGACACTCAGAGCATGCGCTATATCAAGCCTAGTACATAGCATGGCATACATGATATACCATATTGCTGAGGCATAAGGTATCATATCTATGTTCGCCCTTTCTTAGAATTTTCAATGCCAAACATTTTGACAATGGTTTCTATGTGTTAGGATCGAGAGCACTAAGAGGGGGGGGGGTGAATTAGTGCAGCGGAAATCTTACAGCGATTAAAAACCAAAAGCTGCGTTCGTTCAATAAAAACTATTATGATGCAAAAGCTAATTCTCAGTTTGTATCTAAGTGCAGTTTGCGTCTAAGCGCAGATTGCGTCTAAGCGCAGTTTGCGTCTGAACACAGTTTGCAGTTTTGCGTCTAAGCGCAGTTTACGTCTAAACTCAGATTTACGTCTAAACGCAGTTTTACGTCTAAACGTAGATTTACGTCTAAACGTAGTTTTACGTCTAAACGCAGATTTACGTCTAAACTCAGATTTACGTCTAAATGTAGTTTTGCGTTTAAAAGCAGTTTTGAACCTTGAAAAGCGTTTTACGTAGAAAGCAATTTGCAGTTATAAATGGAGTCCGAATGTAAGCGTAAACTGCAGTGTGAAGATCGTACGAAAACACGATTTACGTTTGAATGCAGATTCTGAAAGAACAGCACTTAGAACTTGTTCGTGAAAGCGCAGAGAGCAGTAGTAATGGAGGAGGTTTGCAGTAATGATAAAGTGCTCAAAAATAAACGCAAACCAGAGATTTAGAGTGGTTCGGTCAGCCTTGACCTACTCCACTTTTGGCTTCCTCCACCGACGAGGTTGCCGACGTCAACTAGCTGCCTTCCTTCAATGGGCGAAGGCTAACTGCCCTTTTACAGTTTCTCTCCTTTTGACAGGCTCAGGAGACAACCTTTACAGATCCTTTCTCTCCTCTCTTTACAACTCAAGACTTGAAGAACAGAAGGAGGAGAACTTTAGGACTTTACACAAATTTGAGCTCTTAGAATCACTGAAAAGATCAAGAATTCGGTGTGGATCTGTATCTCTTCAGTGCTGAATGGGTGGGGTATTTATAGGCCCCAACCCAGTTCAAATTTGGAGCTCAAAACGATCAAATCGATCAAATCCCAGAATTCTGGGATCAGGCGGTTGCACCTCTTGACTGGAGAGGTGGCACCGCCTGGCAGAGCTCGAAGACTGAGCTCAGGCGATTGCTTCTCTCTGCCAGAGCTCGAAGACTGAGCTCGATGGTTGCATCACCTGGCAGAGCTCGAAGACTGAGCTTGGTGATTGCATCACCTGGCAGAGCTCGAAACTGAGCTCGGTGGTTGCATCACCTGGCAGAGCTCCAAACTGAGCTCAGGCTGATGCACCTCTCTGCCAGAGCTCGAAGACTGAGCTCGGTGATTGTATCACCTGGCAGAGCTCGAGACTGAGCTCAGGCTGATGCACCTCTCTGCCAGAGCTCGAAGACTGAGCTTGGTGGTTGCATCGCCTGGCAGAGCTCGAAACTTGAGCTCTGGCGGTGCTACCTCTTGGCAGAGGAGGTTGCACCGCCCAGTCTAGCTCGTAGACTGAGCTCTGGGCGGTTGCACCTCTCGGCTGGGGCGGTTGCACCTCCCAGCCTCGCAGCCCTGGCGGTTGCACCTCCTGGCTGGGGCGGTTGCACCTCCCAACCCCACAGCCCAGGCGGTTGCACCTCCTGGCTGGGGCGGTTGCACCTCCTGGTGCAATCAGGGTCTGAATGGTTCACTCCATTCGGCCCACTTTGAATCTTTTCAGGGGCCCAATTGCCCCAAGATTAAGCTAATGGGATCACCTCCCATTTTCATGCTTAATCATCATGCTAACTACGATTAACTCTAAGACAACTTCTGCAGCTTTGCTCCGATGCGTCAATCGCTTCTTCCGGCGAGTTTCCGGCCAACTTCCGTCGATCAACCGATAACCCTCGGTGATCCTTCTGCGGACATCCGGCATACTCCTGGACTTTGCGACGATCCACTTGGCGAGTTCTGACGAGCTTCGCTTGGCAAGCTTCTGGACTTCTCGGATCTGTCCTCGCTGAACCTCCGACGACCGTCCGAACTTCCGTCGAACTCTCGAACTCCCAACGTGATCATGATCTTGACTCCGGCGCAACACCTGCTGCTTGTCTTACTCTTATCGTAGTTAATCCTGCACACTTATCTCAACACATAGATTAGACAACAAATGACAATTGACTTCATCATCAAAATCCGAGATTCAACAATCTCCCCCTTTTTGATGATGACAATCAATTGATAATGGAGTTATCCTTAACTCCCCCTGTCTATATGCCATAGTTGAGATAAGTCAACCTTGAATTCAAGACTAAGAATTCAAGTGACGTATTGATAAGTTAGATCAGTTAAACTTATCAATACTCCCATCATGATACCTATCATGATGTATCTCTTCAAGGATGATGTCAAAGCTTGACATTCATCATCACGTTTGTATTATGGTGTTTGTAACTGTTCATCATGTAAACATATAAAGCTACGAAGGACTTTTTACATGATGCACACATTTGAGATTTTCTAGCAAGTTTGCATTTACTTCACAAAATAGGATATCAAATCAAGATATGATGCAAACTATAGCACATGTTCACATATCTCTTGGTGATGCAAGGATGGCATAACATTGTTTATAGCATCATTCAAGTATTTGCAACTATGACATAGATATGATGATGGCAGTTCAGCTATGACATAGTGTTTATCAATTCATATGTTTCTCCCCCTTTGTCATCAACAAAAAGCATGATAGCATTATCAAGCATATAAAGGAAGTCATGACACATATATCTTTTTATTATTTTTGCTTGACGGAGGAAAGTCATTTTTCAAAGAGTTTTCATAAGAGTGTACAAGAACATCCCATTTTTAGTATACAAACCGAAAAATGAACTTCTTACATGCATCTGGTTAAAAATGTTTGTCACATAATTTGCAACATGTTATTTGATCAAGCGTTTGTCAAGGCATGTAATAGTAATAACATCCGAAAAATAATTTTAACTAGTTAAAGTATTCGGACAATTCAACATTCCTAATTCTCTTCTTATGTAATCAAATTGTTCTTCACATAGGGGTTTTGTAAAAATGTCAGCTAGTTGATGTTTAGTATCAATGAACTCTATGGTTACATCTTGATTAGAGACATGATCTCGTATAAAGTGATGTCTAATATCAATGTGTTTGAATCTTTTGATGTAGTAACACAATTATTTCAAGTGCAGCATTCTATCATATTGCATAGCAAGATTTTTATTTCAGCAAGTGTAGCATTGCATCACATGGTAAGATAGCAATCATATTAGCAACCATATCAATGTCATACTGCTGACTTATCAACTTACATTGGTATGTTGCTTCATATTTTTCAAGGCATAGGCTTTTAAACCTTTTTAGTTTCAGTGCAAAAACCGAGATAAACAACAAGAGATGTTTGCAAATATGCTTACACAAACAAAGATAACTATATGTACAGCATATCAGGTAACCATAAAGACAAAGTCCTTCATGAATAACATAAAGAGTTTACAACATCAGATGTTTATACAAGCTTATTCATGAAGTGGAAGATTAAAGTGCCTAAGTAAAGAGTCAAATTGTCGATGGATTTGCTGCAGCTCGGTTAGGATTTGATCTTGTTGAAGTTCAAGCCGTTCTTGTCTTTGTTCAAATCGGTCCATCCGAATCCCGATATCTTCGATGGATGATGTGTGAGTTTGCTCAACCGGATATGTTTCCTCAAAGGGACAGATCGGAGGAGAGTGGGTACTCCTAAAGACTGGGGTTTCCGACTCTGGTTCAGGTTCAGGTTCAGGCTGAGGGGGATCAGTTCTTCTAGGCATTCTAACCCAGTTACCGTTTTTATAGTGACATCTTAGTCGGTGAAGTAGATTTTTGTTTATTATGCTGAATCTATCTGATTTCATTACTTCTTCTTCTAGTGGTATTTGAATGTCGTAAGCTTTCATTATTCTAGTAATTATTCCACCATATGGGAGCATCATATCTTTCGTAGATAATTCCAACATGTTTTGTTGGATCAGATAGCCAAGACAAATGTCACGTCCTTTCATGATTAGGTACATAATTCCTAATTCCAATTGACTCACTTCATCATGATGGTATTGTTTAGGAAGAATTATACTAGTCATGATATGATGAAGTATCTTAGTGTTAAAGGGCAATAGATGTTCACAACTTTTAGGAATAGATTCTATGTTAGGATTGGCAAGGATTGTTCCTAAGGCTTCAACGTAGGATGTTTCAATAGTTTGTTCATCCCATGATCCTTTAAAGTAAAGTCCTATGCTTTTCATGGGAATACCTATCATATCACAAATGAATCTATCAGTGATTGAGATGTGTTGTCCTAAGAGATAGGTTGATATCCTTTCTTCATCATCTATTTGCATGTTGTTGTAAAACAATCTAACTAGTCTAGGATAAATGGGTTCGTTGATCTGCAAAATGGGAAGTAGATTTAGGTTTGCAAACCAATGGATAGTCTCTACATCTCTTAGTTCATTCAGATCTACGTATTTTCCCTTATTGATGCTTCTTAGTTCGAAGGAGAGAAATTTTTCAGCATGGTTTTTGGAATCAAAAAGAGTGAGATCAAACTCTTCTACTACTCTCCTCTTTCCCTTGTCCCTTGAGGATCTTCTAGATCCCATTACTACTGCTGTTTAGAGGGATGATGATGAGCTAAAGTAAATGAAGAACAAAACAGAATTTTAAGAGCTTCTTAGAGAGTACCTTTGTGAAATCTTCAAGGGAAGGAAGGATTCTTGATGTTTTGCTCCGAAATGGGAGGTGTTTGGAAGGCTTAGAGGAGTGAAATGGGAATGGAGGAGACTTGGAAGAGTAGAGGAGAAAATGGGGGTGAGTTGTGGTCGGTTCCTTAGCCGGCCCTAGCGTGATTTTAAAGGGCAGAGCTGCTGGCGGTTGCACCTCTGGCTGGAGCGGTGCAACCTCTGGCAACCTGTGATAGCTGGAGGTGCCACCGCCAGCTGGAGAGGTGCCACCGCCTGCAGCAGGTGAGCACTTAAGATGATTTGATTAGGGAGCCTTTGCCTTGAGGAGAGTTTCAAAGCAATTAATGATTTCGTATGAGTTTTTATTTAAGGAAGAAGCTCTTTGTAAGATAGATCTTTTAACGTGCATACGTATGTTTGTTTGGTATCCCTTTTAAGATCATGACATATTTAGTTTCTACAAGAATTGATTCGTAGATGAACGAGTTTTGAAAATCAGGGGGGTATCATATGTTTCTGATTGTATCGTATTTGTGATAACTTCCACTTGTTACTTAAGCGTTGCGAGTTCCTTTTTGATTGTTGGTTTATGACCATTGAGAGTCAAGGAGCAGAATATTATTTCTTGCTCCGGCCTAGACTTTTAATGTTTTTATAGGAAGGGATGATCTTTAGGAACCCATTTGCTTTTGGGTGCCTCATAAATAGATCTACATTTTCTATCATGTTGCATAGAGTTTATCATGGTTCCCTTAGGAACCCAAATTAATTTGTTTGGACTTATTTTCTTGAATGGACAACAATGTGTCTTGTGTCCAGATTTGCAACAAAAGTTGCACTTGGTTTGGTGTTGAACATGTAAGATGGGGCCTTTTACAAAGGTAGTTGGATTTCGGTGAGGACTCCTCACAAATCCAATCCCACTTCTTTTGGGAATGTGACCCTTGTTTGCAAGGATCATGTTTAATGACTTGCTACCAACCTCGAATTTCTTCAAGGTGTCCTTGAGTAGCAGGTTTTCTTTTTGCATAGTTTCTAAATCATGACATTTGATACATGAATTTAAACTATCATGATGTTCGACTTTTAACTTATCAAACTCACAGGTAAGACTATCATGCATCTTTTTCAGCAATTTATATTTTCTACTTATACTCTTGCATTCGTCAAATAAATCATTGAAAGCATTTAATAATTCATCGAAAGATAAATCAGCATCTATTGAATTTGTTACCTCGTCTTCGATGGCCATTAAGGCGTAATGAGCAACTTGCTCGGTGTTGGACTTCTCTTCCTCAGATGCGCTCGAATCATCCCATGTTGCTTGGAGCGCCTTCTTCTTTGTTGTTCTTTTCTTGACTTGGGGACAATCACTTTTGTAGTGTCCCGGCTTTTTGCATTCATAGCAGATCACCTGGTCCTTTTTGGGTTCAAGTTTATTTTTTGCATCATTCTTAAATTTGTTTCTTTTAAAGAACTTTTTAAACTTTCTTGTTAGTAGTGCCAAGTCATCATCACAGTCCTCATCACTTGAGTTTTCTCTCAAGTGGCATTCTGACGTTTTGAGTGCCATATCCTTCCTGTTCTTTGGAAGGATGTCTTCTTGCTCTTCATGAGCTTTACAAGTCATTTCATAGGTCATTAGTGACCCGATTAGTTCTTCAAGAGGGAAATTTCGCAGATCTTTTGCCTCTTGAATAGCGGTGACTTTAGGATCCCAACTCTTAGGAAGGGATCTTAGTATCTTATTAACAAGCTCAAAATCCGAAAAGCTCTTTCCGAGTCCTTTTAAACCGTTGACGACATCCGTGAAACGGGTAAACATGTCGCCAATGGTTTCACTTGGTTTCATCCGAAAGAGTTCGAAAGAGTGTAACAGCAAATTGATTTTTGACTCTTTTACTCTACTTGTGCCCTCATGGGTCACTTCGAGTGTGTGCCAAATATCAAATGCAGTTTCACAAGTTGAAACACGGTTAAACTCGTTTTTATCGAGTGCACAAAATAAGGCATTCATAGCCTTTGCATTTAGAGCGAAAGCCTTCTTCTCCAAATCATTCCAATCGATCATTGGAAGAGAAGACTTTGAAAAACCATTCTCGACAAGATTCCATAATTCAAAATCCATAGAAATAAGAAAGATCCTCATTCGGGTTTTCCAGTAGGTGTAGTCCGTCCCATTAAACATGGGTGGACGTGTAATAGAATGGCCCTCTTGGTTTCCGGCGTAAGCCATCTCTCTTGGGTTTTAATCCTTTTGAGAGTTAACCGGGCTCTGATACCAATTGTTAGGATCGAGAGCACTAAGAGGGGGGGGGGTGAATTAGTGCAGCGGAAATCTTACAGCGATTAAAAACCAAAAGCTGCGTTCGTTCAATAAAAACTATTATGATGCAAAAGCTAATTCTCAGTTTGTATCTAAGTGCAGTTTGCGTCTAAGCGCAGATTGCGTCTAAGCGCAGTTTGCGTCTGAACACAGTTTGCAGTTTTGCGTCTAAGCGCAGTTTACGTCTAAACTCAGATTTACGTCTAAACGCAGTTTTACGTCTAAACGTAGATTTACGTCTAAACGTAGTTTTACGTCTAAACGCAGATTTACGTCTAAACTCAGATTTACGTCTAAATGTAGTTTTGCGTTTAAAAGCAGTTTTGAACCTTGAAAAGCGTTTTACGTAGAAAGCAATTTGCAGTTATAAATGGAGTCCGAATGTAAGCGTAAACTGCAGTGTGAAGATCGTACGAAAACACGATTTACGTTTGAATGCAGATTCTGAAAGAACAGCACTTAGAACTTGTTCGTGAAAGCGCAGAGAGCAGTAGTAATGGAGGAGGTTTGCAGTAATGATAAAGTGCTCAAAAATAAACGCAAACCAGAGATTTAGAGTGGTTCGGTCAGCCTTGACCTACTCCACTTTTGGCTTCCTCCACCGACGAGGTTGCCGACGTCAACTAGCTGCCTTCCTTCAATGGGCGAAGGCTAACTGCCCTTTTACAGTTTCTCTCCTTTTGACAGGCTCAGGAGACAACCTTTACAGATCCTTTCTCTCCTCTCTTTACAACTCAAGACTTGAAGAACAGAAGGAGGAGAACTTTAGGACTTTACACAAATTTGAGCTCTTAGAATCACTGAAAAGATCAAGAATTCGGTGTGGATCTGTATCTCTTCAGTGCTGAATGGGTGGGGTATTTATAGGCCCCAACCCAGTTCAAATTTGGAGCTCAAAACGATCAAATCGATCAAATCCCAGAATTCTGGGATCAGGCGGTTGCACCTCTTGACTGGAGAGGTGGCACCGCCTGGCAGAGCTCGAAGACTGAGCTCAGGCGATTGCTTCTCTCTGCCAGAGCTCGAAGACTGAGCTCGATGGTTGCATCACCTGGCAGAGCTCGAAGACTGAGCTTGGTGATTGCATCACCTGGCAGAGCTCGAAACTGAGCTCGGTGGTTGCATCACCTGGCAGAGCTCCAAACTGAGCTCAGGCTGATGCACCTCTCTGCCAGAGCTCGAAGACTGAGCTCGGTGATTGTATCACCTGGCAGAGCTCGAGACTGAGCTCAGGCTGATGCACCTCTCTGCCAGAGCTCGAAGACTGAGCTTGGTGGTTGCATCGCCTGGCAGAGCTCGAAACTTGAGCTCTGGCGGTGCTACCTCTTGGCAGAGGAGGTTGCACCGCCCAGTCTAGCTCGTAGACTGAGCTCTGGGCGGTTGCACCTCTCGGCTGGGGCGGTTGCACCTCCCAGCCTCGCAGCCCTGGCGGTTGCACCTCCTGGCTGGGGCGGTTGCACCTCCCAACCCCACAGCCCAGGCGGTTGCACCTCCTGGCTGGGGCGGTTGCACCTCCTGGTGCAATCAGGGTCTGAATGGTTCACTCCATTCGGCCCACTTTGAATCTTTTCAGGGGCCCAATTGCCCCAAGATTAAGCTAATGGGATCACCTCCCATTTTCATGCTTAATCATCATGCTAACTACGATTAACTCTAAGACAACTTCTGCAGCTTTGCTCCGATGCGTCAATCGCTTCTTCCGGCGAGTTTCCGGCCAACTTCCGTCGATCAACCGATAACCCTCGGTGATCCTTCTGCGGACATCCGGCATACTCCTGGACTTTGCGACGATCCACTTGGCGAGTTCTGACGAGCTTCGCTTGGCAAGCTTCTGGACTTCTCGGATCTGTCCTCGCTGAACCTCCGACGACCGTCCGAACTTCCGTCGAACTCTCGAACTCCCAACGTGATCATGATCTTGACTCCGGCGCAACACCTGCTGCTTGTCTTACTCTTATCGTAGTTAATCCTGCACACTTATCTCAACACATAGATTAGACAACAAATGACAATTGACTTCATCATCAAAATCCGAGATTCAACACTATGTGCCTGGACTGGGACAAGCCAAGCATCCTCTTGGATCTATCTCTATAGATTCTAATCCCCAAGATATAGGATGCTTCCCCTAAGTCCTTTATGGAGAAGTGTCTAGATAACCAAGTCTTTACTGTGGATAGCATTCCTACATCATTCCCAATGATGAGGATGTCATCCACATATAACACCAAAAAGGTGATAGCGCTCCCACTTACCTTCCTGTACACACAAGGCTCATCTTCGTTCTTAACGAAGTCATAAGATCTGATTGACTCATCAAATCTTATGTTCCAACTTCGGGAAGCTTGCTTTAGTCCATAAATGGATTTAAGCAACCTACACACCTTATCTGGGCAGTTCTTGGACACGAATCCCTCAGGTTGCATCATATACACCTCCTCCTCGAGGTTCCCATTGAGGAATGCGGTTTTCACATCCATCTGCCAGATCTCATAATCATAGTGTGCTGCAATAGCCAATAGAATTCCGATGGATTTTAGCATTGCTACGGGTGAGAAGGTTTCGTCGTAGTCAACACCTTGCCTTTGACGATACCCTTTAGCCACTAGCCTTGTTTTATAGGTCTCTACCTTTCCATCTACTCCGATCTTTTTCTTAAAGATCCATTTGCAACCGATGGGTACAATACCTTCGGGCGCATCAACTAGGTTCCAAACCTTATTGGAGTACATAGAATCCATCTCAGAATTCATGGCTTCTTGCCACTTCCCGAAGTCTATACTCATAATAGCCTCCTCGTAGGTCTGAGGATCAATATCCTCAGCATCCTCTCCTCTAATATGTCCCACATATCTCTCAGGAGGATGAGATACTCTATCAGACTTGTGTAAAGTTGAAAATTGTGTATTAGGTACCTGAACAGACTCGGGCTGTAGAGTGGTGCTTGAGCTTGGTTCTCCAACTTCGCTCAACTCTATCATTCTCCCACTATCTCCGCCAAGAATGTATTCCTTCTCAAGGAACACTGCTCTCTTAGCTACAAAGACCTTTTGGTCATCGAGATGATAGAAATAGTATCCACAAGTTTCCTTGGGGTATCCCACAAATTTGCATCGCACTGTCCTTGATTCTAACTTATCGGGGTTATGTCTTTTAACGTGGGTAGGGCAGCCCCAAATCTTAACAACCTTAAGATCAGGCTTCTTCCCTTTCCATATCTCATATGGTGTAGACACTAACGACTTAGTTGGAATTCTATTCAGAAGGTAAGCTGCGGTTTCTAAGGCATATCCCCAGAATGAGATGGGTAGGTCAGCGAAACTCATCATGGACCGTACCATATCTAATAACGTACGATTTCTCCTTTCAGAGACACCATTGAGCTGAGGTGTGTAAGGAGGTGTCCATTGGGATAATATCCCATGGTCCTTAAGGAACTGAGTAAACTCTGTACTTAAGTACTCACCTCCTCGATCTGATCGAAGATTTTTGATACTCTTTCTAGTCTGGTTCTCCACCTCATTCTTATACTCTCTGAATTTCTCAAAGGCCTCGGACTTGTACTTCATTAAGTACACATATCCATACCTTGAGAAATCATCAGTAAATGTAATGAAGTATGAGTAACCTCCAATGGCATGAGTTGACATGGGTCCACATACATCAATATGTATGAGTTCCAACAACTCAGTGGCTCTCTCTCCAGTTCCACTAAATGAAGAGTTGGTCAATTTTCCACGAATGCAAGGCTCACAAGTTGTATAAGACATATAGTCGAATGGATCTAGATATCCATCATTTAGCAACTTTTGAATCCTTCTTTCATGGATGTGACCTAGCCTACAATGCCACAGGTATGCACTATTCAACTTATCTCGTTTCCTTTTGGACACATTTACATTCATGATATGTGGAGTGGTGTCTAACATAAATAAACCATTATGCAATGTTCCTTTCGTGATAATCTTATCATCTAATAATATCGAACAACCATTGTTCTCAAAAATAAATTTATATCCACTAACTGTTAAACATGAAATGGAGATAATGTTTTTGATACTAGAAGGAACAAAATAACATGCATCTAATGCAATAAAAGCTCCACTAGGCAGATGTAGGGCGACCTCGCCAACAGCTAATACAGCAACTTTTGCTCCATTACCCATCTTGAGGTCCATCTAGCCTTTCTCTAGTCTCCTAGGCCTTGCCAGAACCTGCAACGAATTGCATATATGATAAGCACTACCGGTATCCAATACCCATGTGTTATCATAAGAGTCTGACAAATGGAGACTGATCATGAATGTACCTGAAGCTTCATCAAGCTTTTGTTTTGCCCTTTCTGCAAGGTACTCTTTACAGTTTCTCTTCCAATGCCCATCTTTACCATAGTGGAAGCACTGGCCTTTGTCCTTTACTGGGTCTTTCTTAGCAACCATTGCTTTACCTTGTTTGCCCTTGCCCTTTCCCTTCTTAAGGGACCTTTCTGCTTTCCTTTTCTTTCTGGTCTCACCAGTGTAGAGAACTGGCTTCTCTTTCTTAATAGTACTCTCTGCCTCCCTCAACATATTGAGGAGCTCTGGGAGAGTCACCTCAAGCTTGTTCATATTAAAATTCATTATGAACTATGAAAAGGAATCTGGTAGGGACTGAAGCACAATGTCCACACACAAGTTATCCTCTAGGACCATTCCTAGACCTGTGAGTTTCTCTATCCACTCAATCATCTTTAGGACATGGTTCTGAACCGGAGTCCCCTCAGTCATCCTAGCGCGGAAAAGGCTCTTGGATATCTCATATCGTTGAGTCATTCCCTGTTCCTCAAACAATTTGCGGACATGTAGGAGAATGGATCTGGCATCCATCTTTTCATGTTGTCTCTGTAACTCTGGAGTCATAGAGCCCAACATATAGCACTGAGCAAGTGTGGAGTCATCAATGTACTTCACGTAGCGAGCGATCTCATCCTCGCTTGCCCCTTCTTCGGGCGTAGGCATCACTGTATCAAGGACGTACACGATTTTCTCCGCTGTGAGAACAATTCTCAAGTTACGGAGCCAATCCGTATAATTTGGACCAGTGAGGCGATTGACATCAAGTATGCTACGTAAGGGATTTGAAAGCGACATTTTCTGAAAATAAAGATGTAGCAGAAATGAATAACATGCAGATTTTGCAAGAAATAAACTATCAAGATATGGACTTCTATCTTAATATGCTCCCACTATTTTACTATCGAGTCACGCGACATCCTCAGCACGTGAAATGGAAGTCTCCGACAGACTTCTTGTGGGGATCAGGATCCAATCAGCGTCTTAGTGTAACCTCGAGGGACTCGACCAATCACACTAAGCCTAAAAGGTAGGCAACTCTTGCCGATCACAACTCCTTGTGATTCCCGTCCTGTTCGGCCTCCGAATCACCATGGCCTCGAGGGACTCGACCAACCATGATGCTCGGTTAAGTCAACACCTTCGTTACAAGATGAGTCTGATTTGATGATATACCCTCGAGGGACTCGACCAAGCATACCATGCCCTCAGGTCACCGGTGACATCTCTATGTCGTAAGCAAGATAGCGAATCGCGATATAGGTGAGTCTCGAGGGACTCGATCAACTCAACCTACACCGGGATTTGGTTCCTACTCATAACGATGGAAGGCCACGTGGGTCAATCTAATTGCCTCACGTTTACCGACTTAATATTATCGAGAGATGTTTCTATAATTTGGTCTCCTAATATGACATGTCACACATATACATATTTAATATATATCTACATCGCATGCAAATATATATACATATCTAGTATGTGTATAAGCAATCACACCAGATGATCATGGACCACAACCTAATATGATTAGGCCCGAGCCAGTAGGCCTAATCACTCACATCAAGATCTATGTGTGCAACGGTGCATCTCCATGCCCTGTGATCGTCCATCTCGTCCTCGTCGGTTTCGTCGACATCTTGATGCATCTCCATGCATCACGATCGTCCGTCTCGTGGGTCTCGCTATCGCATCCACGCTCCCGCTGCGCCTCATCGTGTAATTACAACTTAATCATAGGTACGCAGGCCCGACAATAAACGAGAAATATAATGGAGGTTCGCAGACCTCAATAATAATAATCACAAGTACACACATCACACGGTCCATGATCATCCGTCCACACATCATACATCACATGTATAAATAATCATCATCATGTAGGACTACTAGATAATAAAAATAATAATCAACTAAACCTTTTAATTAATTAATATTTTCTGAAATCAGGGACATGTAGGGAATTTCTCAATTCCTAAGGGTATTTTCATAATTTGGATAAAAGACAGAAACTAGAATTTCTCAAATTCCGAGGGGCAAAACTGTCTTTTGCCCAGAAAACCCTAATACCCTTTCCCCTTTTCGCTACTACCGCCGCCGCCACCCTGCCGGCGGCGGCCTGTGCGGCGGGGCGAGGGCACTGCCCTCGCCTGCAGGCGGCACGCCCGCTGGCGGCGATGCCACTGCGGGTGGGCGCCCCCTTCGGGCGCCGCTGCCTCCGCAGGCGGTGCTGTACCGCCGGGCGGCCACCCCTGTGGGGGGGTTTCGCCCGCGGGAGCAACGGCGGCAGGCGTCGCGCGTCGCTTCCTTTCGGCGGCAGGCGCCGCTGCCCGTGGGTTGCCAGCCCCGCTGGCAGCAAGCCTGCTGCAAGCAGGCCGCCGGCCGATTGCTGTAGACGCAGCCCCTGCGCTGCCCGCCTTCGGCTGCGCTGCACACACGCAGATCGAGGGTAGCAACTATTGCTGCCCTTTCTCGCTTTTGCGTCAACGATTTTGACGTCAATATTCTTCCTAAACACAACACACGCAGTTCAAAACCAATCATTCGCACGAACAACCTGGCTCTGATACCACTATTGGGAAATCATTGGGGGCGACATCATATGCGCAGCGGAAGAACAAGAAAACAAAATCCCCGATTCCCAAAAAGATGTTCGTCGTCGTGCGAAGATTGGTGCGCATAAATCCGCAAAACACAAAACTGCGTATAGAGATTGTGTTACCTAGGGAGATCGTATATCCCTGTTTCCTTGCAGATCCTTAGGAGAGGGTGAAGGAGGTCAAGCGTCCTCCTCTCTAGCGGTGATCCACACAGCAGGGTTGCAACGACGCTCCTCAAATCTCCAGGCCTACTCTGAGGTGGAGAGGAAGAGGAGAATAGGAAAGGCAAGCAAAGACTCTAGCCTATGAGGCTGTGAATCCCTCCTATTTATAGAGATCCCGTGTCAAACCCTAATGGGTCCTTCCCTAGTGGGTATTGGATCTGCATCCAATAAGACAAGGGCTCCGTCGGATATCTCATATCCGAACCTCTACTCATCGCAATGCCTACCATATGTGTGTGACCCTCTAGGCCCAATATCGAGCTGGCCGTGAGTCATACCTGTCAGAACTCCTTCTAACTCAGTGAATTATTATCTCTGTAATAATTCACTCGACTCATCGACTACGGATGTACTAAGCCACTACGCCGTAGTCCCCAGACGATACAGGGGAATCCAATCCATTAGACCTATCTGTCCTTAGTTACTATGTACCTATAGTCCCTCATCCATCTAATATCCCAGAGACCGTATATTGAGCATGGTGTTGTCAGACCCATACGGTTTCTACTCGAGTCTCGCTCTAATCGGATTCTCCCGGAGAACTCTTTCTCTCTCAACCCGAATGACCCTGGCCAGGGATTTGTCTGAGCAAGAACACATAGGATATTCCTCTCATGACGCCGAGAGTGGATGATCCTCTATTGACACTCAATAGCCCTCGTAAGGTCGACTACCACTCCCAATGACCAGCTGTACTAGATCTGGGGACAGCCAAACCTATAAGTCTGGTATCAAAGAGTGGAGCACTCATATAGGACAACCTTGGTGTCTCAAGTCTAAGGACCAGATACACCACTAGGACTACGAAATCGCTGTCTGACAATAAGGCATCATCAACCATCCAGCATTCCGTAAGCGGATCAATCAGTGAACTCATTCTCCAATGAGCACATGTACTGTATCCCTAGTGTCCCTACACGAGCAGCTATGAGACCAGCTACATCCATCATATGGACGGGTATACAGCACACCAGTCTATCCGGTATCACGATGTCCTTCTCGAGTAACCTATGACCGGGATTATTTAGGATATGTGTTTAAAGGTGAATCGATCTCATTATCGTGATCTCATCACGATCTGATTCCCATTGCACAAATCCAAGGACATCACAATATATATATGCACATATGCAATTGTTATAAAGTGATATACGCCAAAATATAATAAGCAAAAAGATTATGTATCAAGTCACACGTGTCATCACTCACGTGATTGGCTTGCTGGGCACCTATGACTAGCAGACATGTTGCTTGGATTTTTGAATTCAAAAGTTCTATCTATATGACATATTGATAGGGGGAGTTAAGGTTAACTCCGTCATCAATTGGTCCTCATCATCAAAAATAAGAAGATTGCTGAATCTCAGATTTTGTTGATGAAACCAATTTATAGTGTTTATGATCTGATATATGTTTTGAGTGATGTAGGAAGCTTCGATCAGGGAGAGATAATTAAAGCAGGAAGAATCATGTTGCGCTAGAGTAGAACAAGTTAGAAGATTGGACATCGAGCCAGAGGATCGATCGACATATCGCCAGAAGGTTTCGGCCATGGGTTCGAGCATCGGGCCAAGAAGAGCCAAAAATACATCAAGGAAATCAGAGTTGCAGAGGTCAATTGGGCGATTGGAAAATAGGCCACAAGAGAGAATGATGCGCTGAAGAATTGGATGAGGTGTTGATGAACCAATGACATGCTATAAATCCACTTGGGGCCTATAAATACCATCTCATCTCTGCTCTGATAATACAAGAATTGAGAGCAAAAGAAGAAGAAAATGTTGTTGTAATCTTGTGAGAACTCCTCTCAAACTCTAAGTGTTAGTAAAGTTTAAGAGAGGAGGTATTGGGGGTGTAAAGGTTCTCTCCTGAGTCTGTCAAAAGGAGAATAGAGTTGTAAGAAGGTGGTTGGTCTTCGCCTATTGAAGGAAGACCGTTAGTGAATATCGGTGGCCTCGATAGAAGAGGAATCGGGAGTGGATGTAGGTCACGATGACTGAACCACTATAAAACTCAATTTACATTTACTTCTTGCAATTTACCTATATTGCAAACTGTCTTACTTGCTTTACTTTCTTATTACACTCTTCCATACATTTTTAAGTTAAACTTATATTTCTGATACGAGCTTTTATCGTCGAACCGACGTAATTTTTCCACTGCACTAATCCCCCCCCCTTTCTTAGTGTCGTTCTTGATCCTAACAGTGTATGCTTCACAAGAAAATAGTGAGAGCATATTAAGATATAAGTCCATATCTTAGTTGTTTACTTCTTATAAAGTCTGCATGTAATTTATTTTTATTTTTGTTACATGTTTATTTTTAGAAAATATCGCTTTCAAATCCCTTATATGGCATACTTGATGTCAACCGTTTCATTGTTCAAACTACACAGATTGACTCCACAACCTGAGAATCATTCTAATAGTGGAGAAAATCACATATATCCTTGATATAGTAATACCTATACTCGAGGAAGAGGCAACCGAGGATGAGATCGCTCATTACGTGAAGTACATAGATGACTCCGCTCTTGCTTAGTGTTACATGTTGGGCTCCATGACTCCCGAGTTACAAAGATAACATGAAAAGATGGATGTCAAATTCATTCTTATACATATCCACAAACTATTTGAGGAACAAGGACGGACTCAGTGATATGAGATATCAAAGAGCCTCTTCCACACTAGGATGATTGAGGGGACACTGATTCAAAACCGTGTCCTAAGGATGACTGAGTGGATAGAGAAACTCATAGGTATAGGAATGATCCTAGAGGATAACCTGTGTATGGATCTTGTGCTTCAGTGCCTACTAGATTCCTTTTCATAATTCATAATTAATTTTAATATGACAAGTTTGAGATGACTCTCCCTGAGCTCCTCATTATGTTGAGGGAGATAGAGAGCACTATAAAAAAAGAGAAGCCAATTCTCTATACTAGTGAGACCAGAAAGAAAAGCATCATAGAAAAATCCCTTAAGAAAGGAAAGGGCAAGGGCAAACTAGGTAAAGCAAAGGTTGCTAAGAAGGACTCGACAAAGAGGATGATGTGTCGGAAGAACCAATGATATATCGAACAACAAATAAAAAAAAGATTCACGCTTTGTAATAATTTATCTAGATCGAGTTAGTTTAGGTTGTAATTAAGTTAGTTTCGGGTGTAACCAGGCTAACTCAATTAGTGGCCAATTGGGCCTATGTTGGGGCTGTTTTGAGCCAAGAGAAAGGCTCATTCAGTGACCTAAAAGTTTGGTCAAGCGGTGGCACCGCCAATCTAGGTGATGGCACTGCTAGAGGCTTAGTCTCCAAGACATAGTCTCTGAGACTATGTCAGGCAGTAGTACCGTTAGATTGGGCAATGGTACTACCTAGTGTTAGGTAGTGATACCGCCCAAACATAGTCTCCCAAATTGTGTCAAGCGATGGTACCGCTAGACTAAGCGATGGTACTACCTAGTGTTAGTGCTGCAAGTGATGGTACCACTAGGACCCAAGAAACCCGGGATGAGATATTTTTTAGCTCCAATTTTGAAGTCGTTTGGGGTCTATAAATATCCCAACTATTCCTGCATAAGATGCAAGAATTGGGCATGAAATTAAGTTAAAAAAGGGGGAAAGAATACTTAAGAAAAATTAGAAACTCTCTTAGGATTTAGAGTCTCTTCCTCCTAGAGTTAGAAGGTTTTTAAGGAAGAAGTGAGATCTAAAAGAGAGGTTATAAAGGTTCTCTCCTGAGCCTATCAAAAGGAGAAAGAGTAAAAGAGTAATTAATCTTCTCCCATTGAAGGAAGATCGGTAGCAGAAGCCGATGGCCTCGAGTGAAGAGGAATTGAGAGTGGATATAGGTCACGATGACCGAACCACTATAAAACTCAGTTTGTATTTACTTTATGCTTTTTCTTTATATTGCAAACTGATTTCTTAATCTCACTACACTTTCGTACGCTTTCAAGTTAATATCTTTCCGATAATGATTTTATCGAATAAGAAGGTTTTTAGATCGATGTAAGTTTTACAATAGCACTAATTCACACCCCCCCCCCTCTTAGTGCCGACTCGATCCTAATAGTTAGTATCAGAGCCATGTTTTTCTTATTTAGTTTAACACCCAAAAGAAATAGCTTTTATCATATTTCAAGAGGATCACTCTATCATTCATCCTCCTATGTTCAATAGGATGGACTACATATATTGGAAATCTCGAATAAGAGTTTTCTTGCTTTATTTAGATTTCAATTTATAGAATATTATTAAAAACGGGTTTCAAAAATCTTCTCTTCCAATGAACGAATGGAATGACTTGGAGAAGAAAACTTTCTCCTTGAATGCTAAAGCTATGAATGCTTTGTTTTGTGCTTTGGATAAAAATGAATTCAATCGAGTTTCTATTTGCCAAACGGCTTATGAGATTTGGCACACACTTAAAATCATACACAAAGGCACTAGTAGAGTTAAAGATTCCAAGATAAATCTTTTGATGCATATGATTTTGAGTTGTTTCATATAAAACCAAGCAAAACCATTGAAGACATGTACAACCGTTTTACGAATATCATTAATAGTTTAAAAGCACTTGGTAAAAGTTTTTCAAATCTTGAACTTGTGAATAAAGTTTTATGTTCTCTTCCTAAAAACTAGGATTCAAAAGTAACTATCATACAAGAGGTAAAGAACTTGAAAAATTTTTCACTGGAAGAACTTATTAGTTCATTGATGACATATGAAATGATATGCAAGGCACATAATGAACATGATGAACTTGAGAATAATCTTTTAAAGAACAGGAAAGACTTGATACTTAGAACAAAAGAAGGCCACTCAAGTGAAAGCTCAAGTGGTGATGATATAGAACTCCTCATAAGTAAATTTATAAAATTTATGAAACATGAAACTAAGAATAAAAATAAACTTAAAAAGAAAAAGCTGCCAAAGAACAAGAAAGCACTCAAGGTGACTTGAGACGAAACGAGTACATTCGAAAACGAGGAGCAAACCGATGAAGACAAAGTAGCGAACTTCACTTTGATGACTCTCGATAATGAGGTAAATGACTCACCCAGAACCTCTTTACCTTACAATGAAATTACTTAATACTTTTTATGAGTTATTTAAATTAATTAGTATAAAAATAAAAAAAAATATATGTAAAAAATATCATGCCTTTCTTTCTAGTGATTTTGAAAAAAAAAAAATAATAATTTGAGCATGGCAATTGCATGTTAACTCCTAGCACTAAGCATGAAGAGTTAGATTCACTTAAAAAGAAAAATACATTACTACAGCAAACAAAATAATTTTGATTGAAAATGCTTTATGAAATTATGTTTAATGATTTAATTATGCATAATAATGTAATGAAAATGTTAAAAGTTTTGGTATCATGTTTGAAATTTTATACTATGCATTAGAATTTGAAGTAATGATGATTTGAAATTTTATGTTTTGGAATTATGTGTTACATTTTTTTATTTTGTCGATTTTTGTGATAAATCTTATTTTTCGGTTTTAAAAATGATGCATGTGTTGATTATGGCATAAAAAATTGAAGCTTGCTTGTATGAAATCAAATCACTTAAATTAAAGTAAAAAGGGGAGAATGCATTTTTCTTGAAAATTTCTCAATCTCTATCTTATCGAGTTTTCGGCTTAGACATCCTTAGTGATGAATCTATTTATATTTTGAATCTCCTGAACTATGAAAGTAATTTTGATGATTAGAATTTGAATGAGTTATTATCCAAATCATGATCTTGATTTCTTGATATTTATAACTTGAGATTTTTTTTATGAATCATGATCTTTATGACTTGAGAATTCTTTTGCATGAATCGAGATCTTTTATTTGTTCTCATATAATTCTCTCATTTTACTAAAGAGAGCACTTATCAAAATGAGTTATGAATTTTTTTTTATATTTACAACTTGAGATTTGTTTCATAAGACTCCCTTGTATTCATAAATTATATTCCTCATCACAAATTAATTTTTCTTGATATCTTTCATGTAATGACTTGAACATTTACACCTTTGTGTTATTACCCTCTTTTTGTCAATGACAAAGAGAGAGAAAGAATTGCTAGTGTGCATATCTCAAAAGACAACCATAATTTGCTTGCTTGCACAATTCAAGAAGAAGCAAATCATGCTAGTTTGAACATCGCAAAGAAATCCAAAATTGCTAGCATATATGTTCTAAATGATGTAAAATTTTCTAGCTTACATGTTCTAAAATGATGTAAAACTTGTTAAATTTGCAAACTTGCACATTGCAAAAGGAAAAAAAAAATTGCTAGCTTCCACTCTCAAGCAAAAGTACTATCTTGCTCATCTCAAGAAGAAAAGAATTACTAAACTTGCACATCTCTAAAACTTGCTAGCTTGCATGTTCTAAAATGATGTAAAACTTATTATTTACTATCTTGCATTCATTTTTAAAAAACTTACTAACTTGAACATCACAAAGAAAAGAAAACATGCTATCTTGTATATCTCAAAAGATGCAAAAATTTTGCTAACTTTCATATCTAAAAAATTTACAAACTTGCATATCTCAAAAAAGAAATAAAATTTACAAACTTGCACAACTCAAAATTGTTGCCAGCTTATATATTGTAAAACTTGCATATATCAAAAACTTGCTAGATACATTTCTCTTTTTTGTTGATGACAAAGATGGAGAAGTAATGATGATGATTTGAATCATGTGTGGTATAATATATTTTTATATTTTAAAATATTGTATGGTTTTTTGAATTTCAAGGTTCTATCAATATGGCATATTGGGAGTTTTGTTTAAACTCTGTCATCAATTGGTTGTCATCATCAAAAAGGGGGAGATTGTTGAATCTCGGATTTTGATGATGAAACCAATTGATAATATTATGATCTAATCTGCATTTTAAGTGACATAGGACTAGCTTTGATCAAGGAGAGGAAAATTGATTGAAGCAGGAGGAATCAGATGTTGAGCCGGAGTTGAACATATTAGAAGATTAGATGTCAGACCGGAGGAATAGTCGATGTGTCAACAGAAGGCTTCGTGCCATGAGTTTGGACAATGGGCTGAAGGATCAGACATTGAGCTAAGGAGATCGAAAGTTGCGGGAGTCAACATGCCGATTAGGTAATACGCCAAAGGAGAGAACGATACACCGAAGGATCGAATAAAGTGTCGGAAGAACCATTGACATGCCGGACAACAGATTATTCATGCTTTATAATAATTTGTCTAGATCAAGTTAGTTTAGGTAATAATTGAGTTGGTTTCGGGTGTAACCAGGCCAACTCAATTAGGGGCCAATTGGGCATATATTGGGGCTATTTTGGGTCAAGAGAAAGGCTCATTTAGTGACCCAAAAGTTGGGTCAAGTGGTTGTTGAATCTCAGATTTTGTTGATGAAGTCAATTGTCATTTTGTTATCTAATCTGTATGTTGAGATAAGTGTGCAGGATTAACAACGATGGCAGTAAGACATGCAGCAGGTGTTAAGCCGGAGTCAAGACCAAGATCACGTTGGGGGTTCGAGAGTTCGTCGGAAGTTCGGATGGTCGTCGGAGGTTCTGAGGGAATAATCTGAGAAGTCCAGGAGCTTGCCAAAGAAGCTCGTCAAAACTCCCCAAGAGGATCGTTGCAAGTCTAGGAGTTTGCCGGAGCATCGCCGAGGGTTCATCGGATGTTCATTGGAAGTTCGTCGGAAGAAGCGATTGACGCACCAGAACACGATCTGCAGTATTGATGTCTTAATTATCGTAGTTAGCATCTAGATTAAGTTATGATTAGGAGGTGATCCCATTAATTTAATATGGGGCCAATTGGGTCTTTGGTAGACCCAAATTAGGCCGAATGGATCAGCCCATTCGGACCCAGAATTCCTAGCTGACGGTGGCATCGCCCAGGAGACTCGGTCTCCTAGGAATTCTAGGTGGTAGTACCATCCTTGTCAGGCAGTGATACGGTCGGCAGTTATTACTGGCAGTGATGGTACCACCCCTATCAAGCAGTGGTACCGCCTGAGCTTAGTCTCCGAGCAATATCAGGCGGTAGTACCACCCAGACTGAGTGGTAGTACCGCTCAGTGATAGATGACAAGCGGTAGTACCGCCTAGTTATGGCGGTGGTACCGCTAGGACCCCGAAAATCCGAGAATTGACACTTTTAAGCTCCAAATTCAAACTGATTGGGGCCTATACAAACCTCACCCTTTCTGCATGAAAGGGTAACCAAAAGCTTGCTTTTATTCTGAGTATTTGAGAGCTTAAAAGTGTTGTAAAAGGCTAGAGTTCCTCTCCCTCTTTTCTTTTTAAGTCTTGATCATTCAAGAGAGAAGTGAAAACTGTAAGGGTTGTCTCCTAAGCCCGTCAAAAGGAGAAAAGCTGTAAAAGGGTGGTTGGCCTTCGCCTATTGAAGGAAGGCCTCTAGTGGACATCGGTGACCTCATCGGAGGAGGAAGCCAAAAGTGGATGTAGGTCAAGATTGACCGAACCACTCTAAATCTCGGTTTGCATTTACATTCTGCTCTTTATCTTAACTGCAAACTACCTCCGTTGCTTTACATCAACTATACTTTCATTTACTCTCAAGTTAAAGATCTTTCCGAAATGATTTTCATACAAAGTCTTTTTGAAACGATGAAAGTTTTTCACTGCACTAATTCATACCCCCCCGCCCCATCTCCTCTTAGTGCTCTTTATCCTAACAGTGGTGGCATCACCGGTCCAAGTAGTGGCACCACTAGAGGCTTAGTCTCCAAGATACAATCTCTGAGACTGTATCAAGCGGTAGTACCACCAGATTGGGAAGTGGTACCTGTTAGGATCAAGAGCGCACTAAGAGGGGGGGTGAATTAGTGTAGTAGAAAACTTTCCCAATTAAACTCGATTCCGAAAAATCTTCGTTTTGATTCAATCCGTTTCGGAGAGAGATTGAATTTGAAAGCTTTCGTAAAAGTGCAAAGAGAAGATTAAGGAGGTTTGTAGTAATATTAATTGCACAAATGAAAAGAAAACTAGAATTTAGAGTGGTTCGATCGTTGTGACCTACATCCACTTTCGAATTCCTTCTCCGTCGAGGTCACCGGCATCCACTAATGGCCTTCCTTCAATAGGCAAAGATCAACCATCTTTTATAATGCTTTCTCCTTTTCACGGGCTTAGGAGACAACCCTTACAAGTCTCACACTGTAACATTTAGTAAAAGGTTTGTTTGTAAAAATAAGGATTATTTAATAATTATTTTATATTCAATGATATTATATTAAAAGTTTATGGCTAGGGACCTAAGAGTAAATATTAGAAGTTTGATATAATTTATGAAAGATTCAGATTTAAGTTAAAAAATATATATATATATATATAGTGGACATGTGTCACTAGCTAACCTAAGGTTGGTGCCACTTATCTTTGCTCTAAAGATGACACCTAGCCCCTTTCATGCATGCATGACACCTTGTAACTTTTGCATTAGCTAAAACCCAAATAATTAGATGAAAGGTTAAAGAAAAAAAACCTGAAGAGTTGCAGCCAACGTGAGTTTGAGAAAAAAAAGAAGAAGAAGAAGAAGAAGAAGAGCTTGAGGATTTTCATCAATTTTCTCACATTTAGGATTCAAATAATTTTAAGGCAAGTGTTCTAACCCCATCCTACAGTAACTTTAATCTATGTTTCCATTTTTATTCTGCAAAATTTGAAAGATTTCAACTGAGAACCAGACCTTCTTTCGTTTTGATATAAAGCTATGAATATGTAATTTTTCGGTAATCTAACCTCTATGCAATGTTTTGGTCATAACATTTTGTAATAAACTCTGATTTAGACAAGACATATTCCATTTGAAAGTAGACAAAAAAATCTTTATTTTTATACTAAGATCGAATGATTTGGAGTTTAAATGCCAACTAAGACTTTTGTTTAAATTAACCTTACAGATTCTGCAAAACAGGGACTGAAATTTCTAACCTCTTGTTGCTTAACTACTTATAACTTTCTGCTGTGAACTCAAATTCATACGACGTATGATTTGTTCGAAGTTAGACTCAAAATGCTTTCTGTATATATCTGATTTGGAATTTTTGGAGTACAATTGCTAACTAAAACATCTGCTTTCATCGACCCTATGGATTCAATAAAACAGAGCAAATATTTTCAGACCTTTAGCTATGAAATTATCTGTAACTCCCTGTTGTAAATTCCAATTCTTATAAAACTTGATTTGTGTAAAACTAGATTGATAAAGCTTTCTAATGACACCTATTTTGTATAAATTAGAGTATAATTTGTAATATCCCTCGCTTTTAAAAATTATTAATAAAGATTTATTTATAAATTTGAGGACCTATATGTAAATATAGAAATTTTAAAGACTAAACTGTTAAGTTGTAAAAAGAAGTAAATAAAGTAAAACCGAAAATTTCGGTTTTATCCCACCGCCTCCCACGCACTCTCTGTTTCTTCGAGAAACAGAGAGGAGCGGTGGGGCATGAGGAGTGAAGAAAAGAAGAAGAAGAGGGAAAAGAAGAGAGGAGGAAGAAGAGAGGAAGAAGAGGGAGAAGAGAAGAAGAAGAAGAAGAAGAAGAAGAGGAGGTGGCTGCAGCGAGGGCTGCAGCGAGGAGCTGTGGGGCGTGGGGAGAAGAAGAGAGGAAGAAGAGGGAGAAGAGAAGAAGAAGAAGAAGAAGAAGAAGAAGAAGAAGAGAGGAGGATAGCTGCGGCAAGGCTGCAGCGAGGAGGTGTGTGGCTTTGGGGAGGAAAAGGGAAGAGGAGAAGAAGAGAAGGAGAAGAAGAGGGAAAAGAGAGGCAGCTGCAGCAGCCAGGGCTGCAGCACCTCTGTTTCCCGCAGGTGGAAACAGAGGAGAGGATGTGTGGGGCGTTGAGGATGAAAAGGGAAGAAGAAGAAGAAGAAGAAGAAGAAGAAGAAGAAGATAGCTGCGGCAAGGCTGCAGCGAGGAGATGTGTGGCCTTGGGGAGGAAAAGGGAAGAGGGGAAGAGGAGAAGAAGAAGAAGAGGAAGAGAAAGAGGTGTGATACCTCTGTTTCCTGCAGAGGAAACAGAGGAGAGGGTGTGTGTGACGCCGGGGAAGAAGGGGCTGCAGCTGCGGCGATGGCAGCTGCAGCTGGAAGAGAAGAAGAAGAGGAAGATGAGCAGGGGAGGAGGGAGAGGTTGCGGCCGTGGCTGCGGCCGCGACTGCAGCAGTTGCAGCGGGGAGATAAGAAGAAGAAAGGAAGGAGAAGGAAGAGGAGAAGGGAAAGAAGTAGCTGCGGCTGCGGTTGTGGCAGCTGCAGCTATGGCAGGGAAAGAGGAAGAGAAAAAGGAAAGGAAGAAGAAGAGAAAGGGAAGGAGAGGAAGAAGAGAGGAAGAGGAGAAGGGGCTGCGACTGCGGCGATGGCAGCTGCAGCTGTGGCAGGGAAAGAGAAAAAGGAAAGGAAGAAGAAGAGAAAGGGAAGGAGAGGAAGAAGAGAGGAAGAGGAGAAGGGGCTGCGGCTGCGGTGATGGCAGCTGCAGCTGTGGCTGGGAAAGAAGAGAAGGAAAGGAAGAAGAAGAGAAAGGGAAGGAGAGGAAGAAGAGAGGAAGAGGAGAAGGGGTGGCAGCTGCGGCAGTGGCAGCTGCAGTTGGAAGAGAAGTAGGAGAGGAAATAGAGTAGCAGAGGAAGTAGAGGCTGCGGTTGTGGTGGCTGCGGCCATGGCTGCGACTGTGACTGCGGCAGTTGCAGCCGGGAAAGAAAGGAAAGGAAAGGGGGAAAAAGGGGCTGCGGACGGGATTGCGGCCGCAGCGGCAGCGACTGCGTATGCAGCAGTTATGTCTGCGAGAGAAGGGAAGAAGGAAATAGTGCAGTGGAAGGGGGCTGCGGTTGTGACCGCAGTTGCGGTCGTGGCTGCGATTGTGGCAGCGGCAGCGGCGGCGGCTGTGGCAGCTGCGTTTGGGAAAGAAAAAGAAGGAATGAGAGTAAGAGAGAGCAGGTGACTGTGCCTCGATGTTCGACACGTGATGTAGTTACGAAGAAAGGAAGAAAACGGGAGCACAAAACGAAACAGAGAGAGGACACGGAGGAAAAGTAGAAAGATTGGATTGGCACCTTCCTTGGATATTCAGATCAAAATATTTGAAAGGCAAGTTCCCTGATCGTTTCTCCTATAATTGCTCTGATATGTCTTATTGCAAGTTCCCTGATCGTTTCTCCTATAATTGCTCTGATATGTCTTATTGCAAGTTCCCTGATCGCTTCTCCTATAATTGCTCTGATATGTCTTATTGTAAGTTCCCTGATCGTTTCTCCTATAATTGCTCTGATATGTCTTATTGCAAGTTTCCTGATCGTTTCTCCTATAATTGCTCTGATATGTCTTATTGCAAGTATCCTGATCTTTCTTCACTGTCAATTTTATCTCCACATTTGCTTTGAATATGAGGAACTTTGAATTGTTCTAGCCTTACATTTGATATATCTCCTGTTTAGACGTAACGATTCGAATCTGTGCAACTTTTGAGATTCTGACCTTTTGATACCGAGCTGCCTATAAGCCTTTGTGGAAACTCTGATTTGTTCAAAACAGATTTCATTGGAACCTAGGCTCGTAGACCTTTCCTTGATATATGGATTGAAAGATTTGGAATCTAAACACCTGCCCAGTTATCTGTTGAATCTGACATTATGAATTCTGCCAATAGAGATTTTGTTCTACGACTCTTGCTTACCAAATTATTTGTAACTCTCTCTGTTGGACAGTTCAATTCATATGAAGCCTGTCTTATCTGAAAGTATTATCCAATGATTATTTCTGAGTAAATTGGAGCACGATTGATAGTTTGAATCATTTGTTCAATGTGCCTTCTGTATTCTGCCAGAAATCGAGCTTTGGTCGATTTCTCATATTCTGGTTTCATTCCTTTGGAAATTGATATCCTTTAGCTTTCTTATTCAATTGAGCTTTATATTACGGCTTTGAATTCTTGTATGCTCTTGTCCTAAAAATTATTTGCATTCTTGAAAACTGTTGTGTAACGTTTATGCTATATCGTATTGACTCATATAGGCACAAGTATATCCTATTGTTTCGCATTTGCTTTCGATATGTGCCTATTCCAGTTTCATTCCTTTGGACATTGAATTCATCAAATCTTCTTATTGAATTGAGTTATATGTGATTGCTTGGATTCCATATGTGCCCTTGCTTTCAATTCCTTTCAAATCTGAATATACTTGTGAAAGATTATTGCTTACTTCGGATTGACTCGTAAAGGCACATGTACGTTTTGTTGTTCCGCGTGTGCTTCCAATATATGCTACTTATTGTTGAAACTGCCCTTTTGTACTCTGGTGTGTGGGATTGTCTGGACCTTTGCCAGAAATGGTAAAGGGTATGCGCTGATTTGCCCGCTTTGTGGGGTCCCGCTTTGTGGGATATTCTGGTATGCGCTTATTTGCCCGCTTTGTGGGGTCCCGCTTTGTGGGATATTGCTTAGAGCCTGCGATGCTCTGCCGGCCCCCTTTGACTTCACCTAGACGTGGGTGGATGGAGCTCCCAGACGTGGGAGACTTTTGTCAGGTGGTCATTCAGAAATGGATGAATCACATTCTGACTGAGATCCCACTACACCTTCTGTATGTTTGATATGATATCCAGAGCTTTGGTTATGTGTTTCTGTACATGCTTTGGATAAGATTGATATGTTTGCAACGTCAAAGACGACGTTTGAGCTTCTGTACAGTATTTGTTATTGATATGCTCTGAAATGTTTCCTCCACTGTTGATATGTTTCGAAATGTTTCATATGTCGTTGATATGCTCCGGAACATTTCATACGCCATTGATATGCTCCAATTACTCTGTGCTCCATTTGCTATGAACTGATATGTTCTGAAATGTCCTATCTGCCATTGATATGCTCCAATTACTCTGTGCTCCATTTGCTATGAACTGATATGTTCTGAAATGTCCTATCTGCCATTGATATGCTCCAATTACTCTGTGCCCCATTTGTTATGAATCAAATATGTTTTGAATGACATGATACTTATGATTTTGTATCTAATGAGATGGTATCCTTGAGAATTCTTGTATTCTGCCTTACATTATGATACCTTACTCGTTTGAAACCGTTCCTTTTGTTCTGAATATGTTTTGTCACTTGCTGAGCCGTTTTTGGCTCACTCCGTTGTTATATAAATCTTTCAGGTCAGCTTGTCACTCTTCGAGATGTTTGATTTGGGCTGAGGCAGTGGATAGCTATTCAGAATTATGGGCAAGTCTTGTCGGTTGTTATGCTATTATTGTATAAGCATATTTTGTATGTAATGAATTGTTCTGATGATCGAAATGGATATACTGTGTAAAAGTGTTAGAAGATCTCTGTTATTTGGAATTTCGGAATGTTAAGTCTAATTTATGACGATATGAACTTGTGGTGAATAGTTGGAGTTCTGATTGTATAATTTATTTAGCTTGTGGATTTATAAATGTTGTTCATGTTTGTCAAGTTGGCTTGGGTTGCCATAAATGTGAAATATCGAGTGATGTGATATATGATTTTAAAATGCACAGGTTTTATGGATGTGAATTTGATTGAATGTTTTTCAGTGTCCTCAAACGTTAGTTTGGATCCTGGATTGGTTTGTGACGAAAAGTTTAAAAATCATGGATATATTTTGAGGGGACGTGACAGAGGTGGTATCAGAGCATGGTTTGAGGATTTATTGAAATATTTGATATGTTGACGTGTAAAATATATTGAGGTCTAGTGAACTGTAGTGATCGGTGAAAATTTTCTTTGATGCATTTTAGGAATCTGGGATGACGAGGACATTTGGTCCTCCTATTTCATCTGATTTTGATTAATTAAGTGGGATGAATGGGGTAATCGGGGATATTGAATCAGAGTGGCACAGCAGAAGCATGGTGCACCTAATCCATTGGTGGCAGAAAAATGGATAATGCGAATAGAGAAGATATTTGATGTTCAAAATTGTTCTGATAATTAAACGATTTCTTTTGCCACCTTATATTGGAAGTAGAGGCTGATCATTAATGGGAACAAAAAAAAAAAAATTTTTGAAGATCAGTGGCAAGAATGATAAGGACAAGTTTACCCAAAAAAAAAAAAAAAGATTGAAAATGAATCAGAAAGTGATAACAAGAGGGTCGAGACATTTGGATTTGAAAAGGGAAGTCACCACAAAAGACTCAATCATGTGTGAATTGCAAGTTAAATTATGAAACAAGTTTGTGTTGGTGGGTGACTGGAGTCTATTTGTTTGTAGAAAGTTGGATCATAAAACAAAAGACTGCCATTTGAACAATAAGAAAGAGTCACTGCCTCATAAATCATCAGCCTATGTCAGAGTGTATGCTATCACTGAATATGATTCTAAAACTTCTGAATTAGTGATCAAAGGTATTATACATGTTTATGAAAGAATGCAAATATTTGTTTGACCATGGGTCCTATCTACGATTTGATTCGTAACATGTTGCCTATCACTTGGGTATTCAACCTAGACCACTGTATTATGTGATATATGTAAGTACAATCAATGGAGATTCTTTGATAACGAACTTAAATCTGGTCCTCTTGTCTGATTTTTGTTGGAGAACTTGAACTTTTGCTGATTTAGTTCTCCTAGAGATTTGGAGTTATGATATTATACTTGGTATGGATTGACTATCTTCTTATCATACCAGTATGGATTGGTATATAACGAATGATCACTTTTTGCATATTTAATCAGCCGATCTTTTATTTTGAGAATATTGGACATTATTTATCTCCTTGCCTAATGTATCCCAAGATGACTTGTTTGGATTACCTGCAAATGTGATTTTGCTTTTGATTTGGTCCTTGGGACAATCCTAAAATCTAAGCTTCTCTACAAAATGATATCATTTGAGTAAGCGGCATTAGAAAAACAACTACAAGGATTACTAAATGAGGATTTTATTTGGCTTAATATTTTATCATGAGGTGCTCTGGTGTTAGTTAAAAAGATGGATGGAACATTGAGGCTTTGTATTGATTATGGATAGTTGAATCAGGTGATCATCAAAAACGAGTATTTTCTGAAGTAACGACTTGCTTGATTAATTACAAGGTGCGCAAGTATTTTTAGAAATTGATTGAAGGTCGGGTTACCGTCTATTGAGGATCAAGGAGGAGAATATTTCGGTCACTCGTGGATAATTATGTAATTGTATTGTATTGATGAAACTATTTAAGAGTAGGAGGAGGAAATAAAGATATCATAATCCTCATCTTTTCATCGATTGAGCTATGATCAATTTAGAGGACTAAATTTTCTTTTAAGGGGGGGAGAGTGTAATATCCCTCGCTTTTAAAAATTATTAATAAAGATTTATTTATAAATTGGAGGACCTATATGTAAATATAGAAATTTCAAAGACTAAACTGTTAAGTTGTAAAAAGAAGTAAATAAAGAAAAACCGAAAATTTCGGTTTTATCCCACCGCCTCCCATGCACTCTCTATTTCTTCGAGAAACAGAGAGGAGCGGTGGGGCATGAGGAGTGAAGAAAAGAAGAAGAAGAGGGAAAAGAAGAGAGGAGGAAGAAGAGAGGAAGAAGAGGGAGAAGAGAAGAAGAAGAAGAAGAAGAAGAAGAAGAGGAGGTGGCTGCAGCGAGGGCTGCAGCGAGGAGCTGTGGGGCGTGGGGAGAAGAAGAGAGGAAGAAGAGGGAGAAGAGAAGAAGAAGAAGAAGAAGAAGAAGAAGAAGAAGAAGAAGAAGAAGAGAGGAGGATAGCTGCGGCAAGGCTGCAGCGAGGAGGTGTGTGGCTTTGGGGAGGAAAAGGGAAGAGGAGAAGAAGAGAAGGAGAAGAAGAGGGAAAAGAGAGGCAGCTGCAGCAGCCAGGGCTGCAGCACCTCTGTTTCCCGCAGGTGGAAACAGAGGAGAGGATGTGTGGGGCGTTGAGGATGAAAAGGGAAGAAGAAGAAGAAGAAGAAGAAGAAGAAGAAGATAGCTGCGGCAAGGCTGCAGCGAGGAGATGTGTGGCCTTGGGGAGGAAAAGGGAAGAGGGGAAGAGGAGAAGAAGAAGAAGAGGAAGAGAAAGAGGTGTGATACCTCTGTTTCCTGCAGAGGAAACAGAGGAGAGGGTTTGTGTGACGCCGGGGAAGAAGGGGCTGCAGCTGCGGCGATGGCAGCTGCAGCTGGAAGAGAAGAAGAAGAGGAAGATGAGCAGGGGAGGAGGGAGAGGTTGCGGCCGTGGCTGCGGCCGCGACTGCAGCAGTTGCAGCGGGGAGAGAAGAAGAAGAAAGGAAGGAGAAGGAAGAGGAGAAGGGAAAGAAGTAGCTGCGGCTGCGGTTGTGGCAGCTGCAGCTATGGCAGGGAAAGAGGAAGAGAAAAAGGAAAGGAAGAAGAAGAGAAAGGGAAGGAGAGGAAGAAGAGAGGAAGAGGAGAAGGGGCTGCGACTGCGGCGATGGCAGCTGCAGCTGTGGCAGGGAAAGAGAAAAAGGAAAGGAAGAAGAAGAGAAAGGGAAGGAGAGGAAGAAGAGAGGAAGAGGAGAAGGGGCTGCGGCTGCGGTGATGGCAGCTGCAGCTGTGGCTGGGAAAGAAGAGAAGGAAAGGAAGAAGAAGAGAAAGGGAAGGAGAGGAAGAAGAGAGGAAGAGGAGAAGGGGTGGCAGCTGCGGCAGTGGCAGCTGCAGTTGGAAGAGAAGTAGTAGAGGAAATAGAGTAGCAGAGGAAGTAGAGGCTGCGGTTGTGGTGGCTGCGGCCATGGCTGCGACTGTGACTGCGGCAGTTGCAGCCGGCAGCCGGGAAAGAAAGGAAAGGAAAGGGGGAAAAAGGGGCTGCGGACGGGATTGCGGCCGCAGCGGCAGCGACTGCGTATGCAGCAGTTATGTCTGCGAGAGAAGGGAAGAAGGAAATAGTGCAGTGGAAGGGGGCTGCGGTTGTGACCGCAGTTGCGGTCGTGGCTGCGATTGTGGCAGCGGCAGCGGCGGCGGCTGTGGCAGCTGCGTTTGGGAAAGAAAAAGAAGGAATGAGAGTAAGAGAGAGCAGGTGACTGTGCCTCGATGTTCGACACGTGATGTAGTTACGAAGAAAGGAAGAAAACGGGAGCACAAAACGAAACAGAGAGAGGACACGGAGGAAAAGTAGAAAGATTGGATTGGCACCTTCTTTGGATATTCAGATCAAAATATTTGAAAGGCAAGTTCCCTGATCGTTTCTCCTATAATTGCTCTGATATGTCTTATTGCAAGTTCCCTGATCGTTTCTCCTATAATTGCTCTGATATGTCTTATTGCAAGTTCCCTGATCGCTTCTCCTATAATTGCTCTGATATGTCTTATTGCAAGTTCCCTGATCGTTTCTCCTATAATTGCTCTGATATGTCTTATTGCAAGTTCCCTGATCGTTTCTCCTATAATTGCTCTGATATGTCTTATTGCAAGTATCCTGATCTTTCTTCACTGTCAATTTTATCTCCACATTTGCTTTGAATATGAGGAACTTTGAATTGTTCTAGCCTTACATTTGATATATCTCCTGTTTAGACGTAACGATTCGAATCTGTGCAACTTTTGAGATTCTGACCTTTTGATACCGAGCTGCCTATAAGCCTTTGTGGAAACTCTGATTTGTTCAAAACAGATTTCATTGGAACCTAGGCTCGTAGACCTTTCCTTGATATATGGATTGAAAGATTTGGAATCTAAACACCTGCCCAGTTATCTGTTGAATCTGACATTATGAATTCTGCCAATAGAGATTTTGTTCTACGACTCTTGCTTACCAAATTATTTGTAACTCTCTCTGTTGGACAGTTCAATTCATATGAAGCCTGTCTTATCTGAAAGTATTATCCAATGATTATTTCTGAGTAAATTGGAGCACGATTGATAGTTTGAATCATTTGTTCAATGTGCCTTCTGTATTCTGCCAGAAATCGAGCTTTGGTCGATTTCTCATATTCTGGTTTCATTCCTTTGGAAATTGATATCCTTTAGCTTTCTTATTCAATTGAGCTTTATATTACTGCTTTGAATTCTTGTATGCTCTTGTCCTAAAAATTATTTGCATTCTTGAAAACTGTTGTGTAACGTTTATGCTATATCGTATTGACTCATATAGGCACAAGTATATCCTATTGTTTCGCATTTGCTTTCGATATGTGCCTATTCCAGTTTCATTCCTTTGGACATTGAATTCATCAAATCTTCTTATTGAATTGAGTTATATGTGATTGCTTGGATTCCATATGTGCCCTTGCTTTCAATTCCTTTCAAATCTGAATATACTTGTGAAAGATTATTGTTTACTTCGGATTGACTCGTAAAGGCACATGTACGTTTTGTTGTTCCGCGTGTGCTTCCAATATATGCTACTTATTGTTGAAACTGCCCTTTTGTACTCTGGTGTGTGGGATTGTCTGGACCTTTGCCAGAAATGGTAAAGGGTATGCGCTGATTTGCCCGCTTTGTGGGGTCCCGCTTTGTGGGATATTCTGGTATGCGCTTATTTGCCCGCTTTGTGGGGTCCCGCTTTGTGGGATATTGCTTAGAGCCTGCGATGCTCTGCCGGCCCCCTTTGACTTCACCTAGACGTGGGTGGATGGAGCTCCCAGACGTGGGAGACTTTTGTCAGGTGGTCATTCAGAAATGGATGAATCACATTCTGACTGAGATCCCACTACACCTTCTGTATGTTTGATATGATATCCAGAGCTTTGGTTATGTGTTTCTGTACATGCTTTGGATAAGATTGATATGTTTGCAACGTCAAAGACGACGTTTGAGCTTCTGTACGGTATTTGTTATTGATATGCTCTGAAATGTTTCCTCCACTGTTGATATGTTTCGAAATATTTCATATGTCGTTGATATGCTCCGGAACATTTCATACGCCATTGATATGCTCCAATTACTCTGTGCTCCATTTGCTATGAACTGATATGTTCTGAAATGTCCTATCTGCCATTGATATGCTCCAATTACTCTGTGCTCCATTTGCTATGAACTGATATGTTCTGAAATGTCCTATCTGCCATTGATATGCTCCAATTACTCTGTGCCCCATTTGTTATGAATCAAATATGTTTTGAATGACATGATACTTATGATTTTGTATCTAATGAGATGGTATCCGTGAGAATTCTTGTGTTCTGCCTTACATTATGATACCTTACTCGTTTGAAACCGTTCCTTTTGTTCTGAATATGTTTTGTCACTTGCTGAGCCGTTTTTGGCTCACTCCGTTGTTATATAAATCTTTCAGGTCAGCTTGTCACTCTTCGAGATGTTTGATTTGGGCTGAGGCAGTGGATAGCTATTCAGAATTATGGGCAAGTCTTGTCGGTTGTTATGCTATTATTGTATAAGCATATTTTGTATGTAATGAATTGTTCTGATGATCGAAATGGATATACTGTGTAAAAGTGTTAGAAGATCTCTGTTATTTGGAATTTCGGAATGTTAAGTCTAATTTATGACGATATGAACTTGTGGTGAATAGTTGGAGTTCTGATTGTATAATTTATTTAGCTTGTGGATTTATAAATGTTGTTCATGTTTGTCAAGTTGGCTTGGGTTGCCATAAATGTGAAATATCGAGTGATGTGATATATGATTTTAAAATGCACAGGTTTTATGGATGTGAATTTGATTGAATGTTTTTCAGTGTCCTCAAACGTTAGTTTGGATCCTGGATTGGTTTGTGACGAAAAGTTTAAAAATCATGGATATATTTTGAGGGGACGTGACAGAGGTGGTATCAGAGCATGGTTTGAGGATTTATTGAAATATTTGATATGTTGACGTGTAAAATATATTGAGGTCTAGTGAACTGTAGTGATCGGTGAAAATTTTCTTTGATGCATTTTAGGAATCTGGGATGACGAGGACATTTGGTCCTCCTATTTCATCTGATTTTGATTAATTAAGTGGGATGAATGGGGTAATCGGGGATATTGAATCAGAGTGGCACAGCAGAAGCATGGTGCACCTAATCCATTGGTGGCAGAAAAATGGATAATGCGAATAGAGAAGATATTTGATGTTCAAAATTGTTCTGATAATTAAACGATTTCTTTTGCCACCTTATATTGGAAGTAGAGGCTGATCATTAATGGGAACAAAAAAAAAAAAATTTTTGAAGATCAGTGGCAAGAATGATAAGGACAAGTTTACCCAAAAAAAAAAAAAAAAGATTGAAAATGAATCAGAAAGTGATAACAAGAGGGTCGAGACATTTGGATTTGAAAAGGGAAGTCACCACAAAAGACTCAATCATGTGTGAATTGCAAGTTAAATTATGAAACAAGTTTGTGTTGGTGGGTGACTGGAGTCTATTTGTTTGTAGAAAGTTGGATCATAAAACAAAAGACTGCCATTTGAACAATAAGAAAGAGTCACTGCCTCATAAATCATCAGCCTATGTCAGAGTGTATGCTATCACTGAATATGATTCTAAAACTTCTGAATTAGTGATCAAAGGTATTATACATGTTTATGAAAGAATGCAAATATTTGTTTGACCATGGGTCCTATCTACGATTTGATTCGTAACATGTTGCCTATCACTTGGGTATTCAACCTAGACCACTGTATTATGTGATATATGTAAGTACAATCAATGGAGATTCTTTGATAACGAACTTAAATCTGGTCCTCTTGTCTGATTTTTGTTGGAGAACTTGAACTTTTGCTGATTTAGTTCTCCTAGAGATTTGGAGTTATGATATTATACTTGGTATGGATTGACTATCTTCTTATCATACCAGTATGGATTGGTATATAACGAATGATCACTTTTTGCATATTTGATCAGCCGATCTTTTATTTTGAGAATATTGGACATTATTTATCTCCTTGCCTAATGTATCCCAAGATGACTTGTTTGGATTACCTGCAAATGTGATTTTGCTTTTGATTTGGTCCTTGGGACAATCCTAAAATCTAAGCTTCTCTACAAAATGATATCATTTGAGTAAGCGGCATTAGAAAAACAACTACAAGGATTACTAAATGAGGATTTTATTTGGCTTAATATTTTATCATGAGGTGCTCTGGTGTTAGTTAAAAAGATGGATGGAACATTGAGGCTTTGTATTGATTATGGATAGTTGAATCAGGTGATCATCAAAAACGAGTATTTTCTGAAGTAACGACTTGCTTGATTAATTACAGGGTGCGCAAGTATTTTTAGAAATTGATTGAAGGTCGGGTTACCGTCTATTGAGGATCAAGGAGGAGAATATTTCGGTCACTCGTGGATAATTATGTAATTGTATTGTATTGATGAAACTATTTAAGAGTAGGAGGAGGAAATAAAGATATCATAATCCTCATCTTTTCATCGATTGAGCTATGATCAATTTAGAGGACTAAATTTTCTTTTAAGGGGGGGAGAGTGTAATATCCCTCGCTTTTAAAAATTATTAATAAAGATTTATTTATAAATTGGAGGACCTATATGTAAATATAGAAATTTCAAAGACTAAACTGTTAAGTTGTAAAAAGAAGTAAATAAAGAAAAACCGAAAATTTCGGTTTTATCCCACCGCCTCCCATGCACTCTCTATTTCTTCGAGAAACAGAGAGGAGCGGTGGGGCATGAGGAGTGAAGAAAAGAAGAAGAAGAGGGAAAAGAAGAGAGGAGGAAGAAGAGAGGAAGAAGAGGGAGAAGAGAAGAAGAAGAAGAAGAAGAAGAAGAAGAAGAGGAGGTGGCTGCAGCGAGGGCTGCAGCGAGGAGCTGTGGGGCGTGGGGAGAAGAAGAGAGGAAGAAGAGGGAGAAGAGAAGAAGAAGAAGAAGAAGAAGAAGAAGAAGAAGAAGAAGAAGAAGAGAGGAGGATAGCTGCGGCAAGGCTGCAGCGAGGAGGTGTGTGGCTTTGGGGAGGAAAAGGGAAGAGGAGAAGAAGAGAAGGAGAAGAAGAGGGAAAAGAGAGGCAGCTGCAGCAGCCAGGGCTGCAGCACCTCTGTTTCCCGCAGGTGGAAACAGAGGAGAGGATGTGTGGGGCGTTGAGGATGAAAAGGGAAGAAGAAGAAGAAGAAGAAGAAGAAGAAGAAGATAGCTGCGGCAAGGCTGCAGCGAGGAGATGTGTGGCCTTGGGGAGGAAAAGGGAAGAGGGGAAGAGGAGAAGAAGAAGAAGAGGAAGAGAAAGAGGTGTGATACCTCTGTTTCCTGCAGAGGAAACAGAGGAGAGGGTGTGTGTGACGCCGGGGAAGAAGGGGCTGCAGCTGCGGCGATGGCAGCTGCAGCTGGAAGAGAAGAAGAAGAGGAAGATGAGCAGGGGAGGAGGGAGAGGTTGCGGCCGTGGCTGCGGCCGCGACTGCAGCAGTTGCAGCGGGGAGAGAAGAAGAAGAAAGGAAGGAGAAGGAAGAGGAGAAGGGAAAGAAGTAGCTGCGGCTGCGGTTGTGGCAGCTGCAGCTATGGCAGGGAAAGAGGAAGAGAAAAAGGAAAGGAAGAAGAAGAGAAAGGGAAGGAGAGGAAGAAGAGAGGAAGAGGAGAAGGGGCTGCGGCTGCGGCGATGGCAGCTGCAGCTGTGGCAGGGAAAGAGAAAAAGGAAAGGAAGAAGAAGAGAAAGGGAAGGAGAGGAAGAAGAGAGGAAGAGGAGAAGGGGCTGCGGCTGCGGTGATGGCAGCTGCAGCTGTGGCTGGGAAAGAAGAGAAGGAAAGGAAGAAGAAGAGAAAGGGAAGGAGAGGAAGAAGAGAGGAAGAGGAGAAGGGGTGGCAGCTGCGGCAGTGGCAGCTGCAGTTGGAAGAGAAGTAGGAGAGGAAATAGAGTAGCAGAGGAAGTAGAGGCTGCGGTTGTGGTGGCTGCGGCCATGGCTGCGACTGTGACTGCGGCAGTTGCAGCCGGCAGCCGGGAAAGAAAGGAAAGGAAAGGGGGAAAAAGGGGCTGCGGACGGGATTGCGGCCGCAGCGGCAGCGACTGCGTATGCAGCAGTTATGTCTGCGAGAGAAGGGAAGAAGGAAATAGTGCAGTGGAAGGGGGCTGCGGTTGTGACCGCAGTTGCGGTCGTGGCTGCGATTGTGGCAGCGGCAGCGGCGGCGGCTGTGGCAGCTGCGTTTGGGAAAGAAAAAGAAGGAATGAGAGTAAGAGAGAGCAGGTGACTGTGCCTCGATGTTCGACACGTGATGTAGTTACGAAGAAAGGAAGAAAACGGGAGCACAAAACGAAACAGAGAGAGGACACGGAGGAAAAGTAGAAAGATTGGATTGGCACCTTCCTTGGATATTCAGATCAAAATATTTGAAAGGCAAGTTCCCTGATCGTTTCTCCTATAATTGCTCTGATATGTCTTATTGCAAGTTCCCTGATCGTTTCTCCTATAATTGCTTTGATATGTCTTATTGCAAGTTCCCTGATCGCTTCTCCTATAATTGCTCTGATATGTCTTATTGCAAGTTCCCTGATCGTTTCTCCTATAATTGCTCTGATATGTCTTATTGCAAGTTCCCTGATCGTTTCTCCTATAATTGCTCTGATATGTCTTATTGCAAGTATCCTGATCTTTCTTCACTGTCAATTTTATCTCCACATTTGCTTTGAATATGAGGAACTTTGAATTGTTCTAGCCTTACATTTGATATATCTCCTGTTTAGACGTAACGATTCGAATCTGTGCAACTTTTGAGATTCTGACCTTTTGATACCGAGCTGCCTATAAGCCTTTGTGGAAACTCTGATTTGTTCAAAACAGATTTCATTGGAACCTAGGCTCGTAGACCTTTCCTTGATATATGGATTGAAAGATTTGGAATCTAAACACCTGCCCAGTTATCTGTTGAATCTGACATTATGAATTCTGCCAATAGAGATTTTGTTCTACGACTCTTGCTTACCAAATTATTTGTAACTCTCTCTGTTGGACAGTTCAATTCATATGAAGCCTGTCTTATCTGAAAGTATTATCCAATGATTATTTCTGAGTAAATTGGAGCACGATTGATAGTTTGAATCATTTGTTCAATGTGCCTTCTGTATTCTGCCAGAAATAGAGCTTTGGTCGATTTCTCATATTCTGGTTTCATTCCTTTGGAAATTGATATCCTTTAGCTTTCTTATTCAATTGAGCTTTATATTACTGCTTTGAATTCTTGTATGCTCTTGTCCTAAAAATTATTTGCATTCTTGAAAACTGTTGTGTAACGTTTACGCTATATCGTATTGACTCATATAGGCACAAGTATATCCTATTGTTCCGCATTTGCTTTCGATATGTGCCTATTCCAGTTTCATTCCTTTGGACATTGAATTCATCAAATCTTCTTATTGAATTGAGTTATATGTGATTGCTTGGATTCCATATGTGCCCTTGCTTTCAATTCCTTTCAAATCTGAATATACTTGTGAAAGATTATTGCTTACTTCGGATTGACTCGTAAAGGCACATGTACGTTTTGTTGTTCCGCGTGTGCTTCCAATATATGCTACTTATTGTTGAAACTGCCCTTTTGTACTCTGGTGTGTGGGATTGTCTGGACCTTTGCCAGAAATGGTAAAGGGTATGCGCTGATTTGCCCGCTTTGTGGGGTCCCGCTTTGTGGGATATTCTGGTATGCGCTTATTTGCCCGCTTTGTGGGGTCCCGCTTTGTGGGATATTGCTTAGAGCTTGCGATGCTCTGCCGGCCCCCTTTGACTTCACCTAGACGTGGGTGGATGGAGCTCCCAGACGTGGGAGACTTTTGTCAGGTGGTCATTCAGAAATGGATGAATCACATTCTGACTGAGATCCCACTACACCTTCTGTATGTTTGATATGATATCCAGAGCTTTGGTTATGTGTTTCTATACATGCTTTGGATAAGATTGATATGTTTGCAACGTCAAAGACGACGTTTGAGCTTTTGTACGGTATTTGTTATTGATATGCTCTGAAATGTTTCCTCCACTGTTGATATGTTTCGAAATGTTCCATATGTCGTTGATATGCTCCGGAACATTTCATACGCCATTGATATGCTCCAATTACTCTGTGCTCCATTTGCTATGAACTGATATGTTCTGAAATGTCCTATCTGCCATTGATATGCTCCAATTACTCTGTGCTCCATTTGCTATGAACTGATATGTTCTGAAATGTCCTATCTGCCATTGATATGCTCCAATTACTCTGTGCCCCATTTGTTATGAATCAAATATGTTTTGAATGACATGATACTTATGATTTTGTATCTAATGAGATGGTATCCTTGAGAATTCTTGTATTCTGCCTTACATTATGATACCTTACTCGTTTGAAACCGTTCCTTTTGTTCTGAATATGTTTTGTCACTTGCTGAGCCGTTTTTGGCTCACTCCGTTGTTATATAAATCTTTCAGGTCAGCTTGTCACTCTTCGAGATGTTTGATTTGGGCTGAGGCAGTGGATAGCTATTCAGAATTATTGGCAAGTCTTGTCGGTTGTTATGCTATTGTTGTATAAGCATATTTTGTATGTAATGAATTGTTTTGATGATCGAAATGGATATACTGTGTAAAAGTGTTAGAAGATCTCTGTTATTTGGAATTTCGGAATGTTAAGTCTAATTTATGACGATATGAACTTGTGGTGAATAGTTGGAGTTCTGATTGTATAATTTATTTAGCTTATGGATTTATAAATGTTGTTCATGTTTGTCAAGTTGGCTTGGGTTGCCATAAATGTGAAATATCGAGTGATGTGATATATGATTTTAAAATGCACAGGTTTTATGGATGTGAATTTGATTGAATGTTTTTCAGTGTCCTCAAACGTTAGTTTGGATCCTGGATTGGTTTGTGACGAAAAGTTTAAAAATCATGGATATATTTTGAGGGGACGTGACATAATTGGTTATCCAAATAGTTCATAAAATGTTCCTATCATATTCTACCAGAATCGAGCTTTGGTCGATTTCGGCTTTCCTTGTTTCTTCTCTTTGGAAATCGATTTTGGCAAAAACTCTTACTTTAGTTAAGCTTTACATTATTACCTTAAATTCCTGTATACTTTTGTCCTTTATTTATTTGTACATCTGCAGCTATCATCTAAAGATCATGTTTGCATCGTAATGATTCGGCACATGCATCCCATTGTTCCACATTTGCTTTCGATATGTGCTTCTTCCAGTTTCATTTCTTTGGACATTGAATTTATCTAACTTTCTTATTTCAATTGAGCTATATATGATTTCTTGAAATCCTTGTATGCTCTTGCTTTTGTTTCCTTTCAAATCTGAAAACATTAGTGAAAGATTATGTTTGTATCGTATTGACTCGAAAGGCATATATACATTTCATTGTTCCGCATGTGTTATAATCAAGAGCACTAAGAGGGGGGGTGAATTAGTGCAGCGGAAATCTTTCAACGATAAAAAAACGTTCGAACGATAAAAATGATTTCGGTGTGAAAGCCGATTCTAAGATTACTTTAACTTAAGATCAAGCGAGATGACGTTAAAGTCAATCTATGAAGGCAGTTTGCAGTTATGATGAAAACTAGAATATAAGCGCAAACTGAAATACGACGTTCGTACGATAAAAGCGATTTCGGTGTGAAAGTCGATTCGTAAACCGCTTTAACTTGAGATGAAGCGAGATGTAGTTAAAGCAAGGATATAAAGGCAGTTTGTAGTTATGATGGAAATCAGAACGTAAGCGTAAACTGAAATATGATGTTCGTACGATAAAACTGATTTACGTCTAAACGCCGATTTGGAAAGCACTGAACTTTGAAACACGTTCGTAAAAACATAGAAAGCAGTAAGCTATTGAGGAGGTTTGTAGTAAAGATAAGATGCTCAAAGTAAATGCAAACCAAGATTTAGAGTGGTTCGATCAATCTTAACCTACTTCACTTTTGGCTTCCTCCACCGACGAGGTCACCGATGTCAACTAGAGGCCTTCCTTCAATAGGCGAAGGCCAACCACCCTTTTACCATTTCACTCCTTTTGACGGGCTTAGGAGACAACCCTTACAGACTTTTCTCTCCTCTCTTTAAAGCTCAGAACTTGGAAGAAAAGAGGGAGAAGAACTTTTGGCCTTTACAACAATTTTGAGCTCTAAAAATCATAGAACAAGATCAAGATTTCGGTGTATGTTCAGTGCTCTTTCAGTGCTGAATGGGTGGGGTATTTATAGGCCCTAACCCAGTTCAAATTTGGAGCTCAAAACTACCAATTCCTGGAATTCTGGGATCTGGCGGTTGCACCTCCTGACTGGAGCGGTTGCACCGCTTGGCAGAGCTCGAAGACTGAGCCTCTGGGTGGTGCCACCTCTTGTCAAGGGCGATTGCACCTCCTGCCAGAGCTCGAAGACCGAGCTCAGGCGGTGCCACCTCTTGTCAGGGGAGGTTGCACCGCCCAGTCTCGCTCGAAGACTGAGCCTAGGCGGTGCCACCTCTTGGCTGGGGCGGTTGTGTTGAATCTCGTATTTTGATGATGAAACTACTTGATATATGTTTATGATTTAATCTGCGTTTTGAGTGACGCAGGATGCTTTGATCAGGATGAGACAATTAAAGCAGGAAAATCATGTTGTGCCGGAGGAACATGTCAGAAGATTGGACGTCGGGCCGGTGGATCGGTCGACGTATCGACAGAAGGCTTCGGGCCGTGGACTCGGGCATCGGGCCAAGTAGAGCGGGTATTGTGCCAAGGATATCGGAGTTGCGGAGTCAACTGGCCGATTGGGCAATAGGCCGCAGGAGAGGACGATGCGCCGAAGAATCAGACGAAGCGTCGAGGGACCAATGACATGCCGGACAACTTGGTTAATTGCTTAGGATTAATTGTCTCGATCGAAGTTTTGTTTTAAGTGTGCAGGATTAACTACGATGAAAGATAGACAAGCAGCAGGAGTTGCGCCGGAGTCAAGTTCATGATCACGTTGGGAGTTCGAGAGTTCGACGAAAGTACGGACGGTCGTCGGAGGTTCTGCGAGAACAGATCCGAGAAGTCCAGAAGCTTGCCAAGCGAAGCTCGTCGGAACTCGCCAAGTGGATCGTCGCAAAGTCCAGGAGTTTGCCGGAAGTCCGCAGAAGCATCACCGAGGGTTCATCGGATGATCGACGGAAGTTCGCCGGAAACTCGCCGGAAGAAGCGATTGACGTACCAAAGCAAAGCTGCAGAAATTGTCTTAGATTTAATCGTAGTTAGCACGGTGATTAAGTTAGAAATGGGAGGTGATCCCATTAGCTTAATCCTGGGGCAATTGGGCCCCTGAAGAACTCAAGTTGGGTCGAATGGTTCAACCCATTCGAACCCAAGTAGCTGTGGGAGGTGCAACCGCCCAGGCAGGGAGGTGCCACCGCCCAGGCTAAGTCTCCCAGCGAGACTGGGCGGTGCAACCGCCCCAGCTAAGAGGTGCAACCGCCCAGGGCTCAGTCTCCAAGCGAGACTGGGCGGTGCAACCTCCTCTGTCGAGAGGTAGCACCGCCAGAGCTCAAGTTCCGAGCTCTGGCAGGCGATGCAACCACCGAGCTCGGTCTTCGAGCTCTAGCAGAGAGCTGCAACCTCTCTGGACAGGAGATGCACCGCCTGAGCTCGGTCTTCGAGCTCTGGCAGAGTGGTGCAACCACCTCTGGCAGAGAGGTGCAACCACCTCTGGCAGAGAAGAGAAACTTCTCTGGTCAGGAGATGCACCGCCTGAGCTCGGTCTTCGAGCTCTGGCAGGAAGGTGCAACCACCCCTGACAGAGAAGGTGGAACCGTCCGAGCTCAGTCTTCGAGCTCTGCCAGGCGGTGCCACCTCTCCAGTCGAGAGGTGCAACCGCCTGAGCTCAGACTTCGAGCTCTGCCAGGCGGTGCCACCTCTCCAGTCAAGAGGTGCAACCGCTTGATCCTGGAATTCCGGGATTTGATCGTTTTGAGCTCGAAATTTGAATTGGGTTGGGGCCTATAAATACCCCACCCATTCAGCACTGAAAAGACACAGACCTACACTGAAATCTTGATCTTTTCTGTGATTCTAAGAGCTCAAAAGTGTTGTAAAGCCTTTAAGTCTCCTCCTTCTGTTCTTCAAGTTTTCAGTTGTAAAGTGAGGAGAGAAAGGTCTGTAAAGGTTGTCTCCTGAGCCTGTCAAAAGGAGAGAAACTGTAAAAGGGAAGTTTGACCTTCGCCTATTGAAGGAAGGCCCCTAGTTGACGTCGGCAACCTCGTCGGTGGAGGAAGCCAAAAGTGGAGTAGGTCAAGGCTGACCGAACCACTCTAAATCTCTGGTTTGCGTTTATTTTTGAGCACTTTATCATTACTGCAAACCTCCTCCATTACTACTGCTCTCTACACTTTTACGAACGAATTCTGTGCAGTTTACGTTTACGTCTTGATTCCATCTACAAACTGCAAACTGTCTCTCTGCTCTTTTACGAATGAGTTCTGTGCAGTCTACGTTTACGTCTTGATTTCACTTACAACTGCAAACTATCTTCTGCACTTTTTTACGAATAAGGTTCTGTGCAGTTTACGTTTACGTCTTGATTTCATTTACAACTGCAAACTGTCTTCTGCGCTTTTACGAACAAGGTTCTGTGCAGTTTACGTTTACGTCTTGATTTCATTTAGAACTACAAACTGTCATCTGCGTTTAGACACAAACTGCATTTAGACGTAAACTGCGCTTAGACGCAAACTGCGTTTAGACGCAAACTGCGTTTAGACGCAAACTGCGTTTAGACGTAAACTGCGCTTAGACGCAAACTGCGTTTAGATGCAAACTGCGTTTAGACGTAAACTGCGTTTAGACGTAAATTGCGCTTAGACGCAAACTGTGTTTAGACGCAAACTGCGCTTAGACGCAAACTGTGTTTAGACGAAAACTATGCTTAGACGCAATCTGCGCTTAGACGCAAACTGCACTTAGATACAAACTGTGAATCAGCTTTTGCATCATAATAGTTTCTATCGAACGAACGCAGCTTTCGGTTTTAATCGCTGTAAAATTTCCGCTGCACTAATTCACCCCCCCCTCTTAGTGCTCTCGATCCTAACAGGTTGCACCGCCCAGTCTCCCTCGGAGACTCAGCCCAGGCGGTGCCACCTCCTGGCTTGGGCGGTTCAACCGTCTGGCAGAAATCAGGGTCCGAATGGGTTGATCCATTCGGCCCAATTTGGTTTTTTCAGCGGCCCAATTGCCCCAAGATTAAGTTAATGGGATCACCTCCCATTTCCAACTTAATCATTGTGCTAACTACGATATTCCCTAAGACATTTACTGCAACTTGCTCTGGTGCGTCAATCGCTTCTTCCGGCGAGCTTCCGGCGAACTTCCGTCGATTATCCGATGAACCCTCGGTGATGCTCCTGTGGACTTCCGGCAAACTCCTGGACTTGCAATGATCCACTTGGCGAGTTTCGACGAGCTTCTTTGGCAAGCTTATGGACTTCTCGGATTTGTTCCCGTAGAACCTTCGACGATTGTCCGAACTTCCGTTGAACTCTCTAACTCCCAACGTGATCATTGTCCTGACTCCGGCGCAACTCCTGTTGCATGTCTTACTTTCATCGTAGTTAATCCTGCACACTTATCTCAACATATAGATTTGATAATAAATGACAATTGACTTCATCATCAAAATCCGAGATTCAACAATCTCTCCCTTTTTTATGATGACAATCAATTGATAATGGAGTTAACCTTAACTCCCCCTGTCTATATGCCATACTTAAGATAAGTCATTTTAGAATTCAAAACCTTTGAATTCAAGAGACATATTGACAAGTTAAAATCATTTAAACTTATCAATACTCCCATCATGATTCCCATCATGATGTATCTCTCTGAAGTTGATGTCAAGGCTTGACATTCATTTTCAAATTTTACATTACATGTTTGAATGATGGTAATAGTAGCAATTCATCATATTGTAAGATATCAACATGTAAAACTGCAAAGTAAGATTTTGATATCATTACATGATGCACACATTTCAAATGTTTTAGCAATTATTACATTTCATCACATGGTAAGATATCAATACGTAAAATTACGATGCAAGTTTTTTGTTTAATATCTTGACATAATACAAACAAGGCATAATGCAAATTATAGCAATCATAGCATCTCTTAGTGATGCAAGCATGGCATTAGTACTCATATATTTCTCCCCCTTTGTCATCAACAAAAAGCATGGTAATTGTGATACCAGGAGAACAATATAAGCAAATTTTGAGCATAAGTGTGATAGTCGTTCATGCCTTTACTAGGTTCAAGTTATTTTCCAATAGTAAGTGATAGGAATTCAATTGTACAAGCATGATATGTAGATCACTTTGAATACTTCTTCCTTTGTATTTGTTATAATCTTTTTGCATGAAGGAGGAAGGCCATTTGTGAAACTAGCTATTTGTGAGTTTACTTTGAGTTAAGTTAAAACCGATGAGAGATTAAATCATGAAGTTAAAATCGATGAGAGATTGAATCATGCTTCATTTTTATAAGTATCAAGATATGTATGTGAAACAAATCTTTGCAAGTAAAAAACACTATCATCCATATTTCAAGATGGAATTAATAAGCAGGAATTATTTCATCAAATCCATTTCAGAAAAATATTTTTCATAAGTGTATGAGAAAATCCGATTGTTAGGATACCAATTGTTAAGCGAATCCGAAAATGAAATTAACACTTTCATGCATTCGGATAAGACTATGCTACAGATTTTCAAATATAATCATGAAAACAAAACATGCTTATTGCTATGGAAATTTTTATATTCAACACATAATTTCCAACATGTTATTTAGGCATGTAATGGTAGTCAAGTGATTTGATCATTCAATAAAGTCCGAAAGATAATTTTAACTAGTTTATGTACTTGGACACATCAATATTCCTAATTCTCTTCTTATGAAATCAAATTGTTCTTTACTTAGAGGTTTTGTAAAAATATCAGCTAGTTGATGTTTAATATTATGGCAATATAATAACATAACGCGTCAACTGCATTGGTATATCATTTTCACAAATCATATTTATCATGGAAACCAAGACACAAGGTTTTCAAAAACATTTAGTTTCGATGTAAAATCCGACAGTGAGTAACGAGATTAAACAATGAGTGATGTTTGTAACTCTGCTCACAAATAAATACATAAGGTAACCAGATCAAGGATCAAGGCACAAGGCATTGTGATCATAGTGAGTAACATAAAGAGTTTACAATACACATATAAGCTCATTCAGGAGGTGAAAAATTAAAATGCCTAAATAAAGCGTCAAATTGTCGATAAATTTGCTGCTGCTCAGATAGGATTTGATCTTGTCGATATTCAAGCCGTTCTTGTCTTTGTTCAAATCGGTCCATTCGAATCCCAATATCTTCGACAGATGATGTATGAGCTGGCTCAAATGAATGTGTTTCCTCAAAGGGACAGATCGCAGGAGATTGAGTTCTCCTAAAGACTGGTGTTTCCAGTTCTGGTTCAGGTTTAGGGGGATCGGTTCTTCTAGGCATTCTAACCCAATTACCATTTCTATAAACACATCTTAATCGGTGAAGTAGATTTTTATTTATTATGCTAAACCTATCTACTTTTATTACTTCTTCTTCCGGTGGTATTAGAATATCGTAGGCTTTCAGTATTCTAGTGATTATACCATCATATGGAAGCATCATGTCTTTCTTAGATAGTTCTAACATGTTTTGCTGGATAAGATAACCAAGACAGATGTCATGTCCTTTCATGATCAAATACATAGTTCCTAATTCTAATTGGCTTACTTCATCATGATGGTATTGTTTAGGGAGAATGATGCTAGCTAGGATATGATGAAGTACCTTAGTGTTTAGTGGCAGTAGATGTTTACAACTTTTAGGAATAAATGTTAAGTTGGGATTGGCGAAAATTGTTCCTAAGGCTTCAACATATGTTGTCCCAACTGTTGGGAAATCATTGGGGGCGACATCATATGCGCAGCGGAAGAATAAGAAAACAAAATCCCCGATTCCCAAAAAGATGTTCGTTGTCGTGCGAAGATTGGTGCGCAAAAATCCGTAAAACACAAAATTGCGTATAGAGATTGTGTTACCTAGGGAGATCGTATATCCCTGTTTCCTTACAGATCCTTAGGAGACGGTGAAGGAGGTCAAGCGTCCTCCTCTCTAGTAGTGATCCACACAGCAGGGTTGTGACGACGCTCCTCAAAACTCCAGGCCTACTCTGAGGTGGAGAGGGAGAGGAGAATAGGAAAGGCAAGCAAAGACTCTAGCCTATGAGGCTGTGAATCCCTCCTATTTATAGAGATCCCGTGTCAAACCCTAATGGGTCCTTCCCTAGTGGGTATTGGATCTGCATCCAATAAGATAAGGGCTCCGTCGAATATCTCATATCCGAACCTCTACTCATCGCAATGCCTACCATATGTGTGTGACCCTCTAGGCCCAATATCGAGCTGGCCGTGAGTCATACCTGTCAGAACTCCTTCTAACTTAGTGAATTATTATCTCTGTAATAATTCACTCGACTCATTGACTACGGACGTACTAGGCCACTATGCCGTAGTCCCCAGACGATACTGGGGAATCCAATCCATTGGACCTGTCTGTCCTCAGTTACCATGTACATATAGTCCCTCATCCATCTAATATCCCAGAGACCGTATATCGAGCATGGTGCTGTCAGACCCATACGGTTTCTACTCGAGTCTCGCTCTAATCGGATTCTCCCGGAGAGCTCTTTCTCTCTCAACCCGAATGACCCTGGCCAAGGATTTTTCTGAGCAAGAACACATAGAATATTCCTCTCATGACGCCGAGAGTGGATGATCCTCTATTGACACTCAATAGCCCTCGTAAGGTCAACTACCACTCCCAATGACTAGTTGTACTAGATCTGGGGACAGCCAAACCTATAAGTCTAGTATCAAAGAGTGGAGCACTCATACAGGACATCCTTGGTGTCTCAAGTCTAAGGACCAGATACACCACTAGGACTACGGAATCGCTGTCTGACAATAAGGCATCATCAACCATCCAGCATTCCGTAAGCGGATCAATCAGTGAACTCATTCTCCAATGAGCACCTGTACTGTATCCCTATTGTCCCTACACGAGCAGCTATGAGACCAACTGCATCCATCATATGGACGGGTATATAGCACACCAGTCTATCCGGTTATCACGATGTCCCTCTCGAGTAACCTATGACCGGGATTATTTAGGATATGTGTTTAAAGGTGAATCGATCTCATTATCGTGATCTCATCACGATCCGATTCCCATTGCACAAATCCAAGGACATCACAATATATATATGCATTTATGCAATAGTTATAAAGTGATATACGCCAAAATATAATAAGCAAAAAGATTCTGTATCAAGTCACACGTGCCATCACTCACGTGATTGGCTTGCTGGGCACCTATAACTCTGGAGTCATCAATGTACTTCACGTAGCGAGCGATCTCATCCTCGCTTGCCCCTTCTTCGGGCGTAGGCATCACTATATCAAGGACATACACGATTTTCTCCGCTGTGAGAACAATTCTCAAGTTACGGAGCCAATCCGTATAATTTGGACCAGTGAGGCGGTTGACATCAAGTATGTCACGTAAGGGATTTGAAAGCGACATTTTCTGAAAATAAAGATGTAGCAGAAATGAATAACATGCAGATTTTGCAAGAAATAAACTATCAAGATATGGACTTCTATCTTAATATACTCCCACTATTTTACTAATGAGTCACGTGACACCCTCAGCACGTGAAACGGAAGTCTCCGGCAGACTTCTAGTGGGGATCAGGATCCAATCAGCATCTTAGTGTAACCTCGAGGGACTCGACCAATCACACTAAGCCTAAAAGGTAGGCAACTCTTGCCGATCACAACTCCTTGTGATTCCCGCCCTGTTCGGCCTCCGAATCACCATGGCCTCGAGGGACTCGACCAACCATGATGCTCGGTTAAGTCAACACCTTCGTTACAAGATGAGTCTGATTTGATGATATACCCTCGAGGGACTCGACCAAGCAGACCATGTCCTCAGGTCACCAGTGACATCTCTATGTCGTAAGCAAGATAGCGAATCGCGATATAGGTGAGTCTCGAGGGAATCGGTTCCTACTCATAACGATGGAAGGCCACGTGGGTCAATCTAATTGCCTCACGTTTACCGACTTAATATTATCGAGAGATGTTTCTATAATTTGGTCTCCTAATATGACATGTCACACATATACATATTTAATATATATCTACATCGCATGCAAATATATATACATATCTAGTATGTGTATAAGCACTCACATCAGATGATCATGGACCACAACCTAATATGATTAGGCCCGAGCCAGTAGGCCTAATCACTCACATCAAGATATATGTGTGCAACGGTGCATCTCCATGCCCTGTGATCGTCCATCTCGTCCTCGTCGGTTTCGTCGACATCTTGATGCATCTCCATGCATCACGATCGTCCGTCTCGTGGGTCCCGCTATCGCATCCACGCTCCCGCTGCGCCTCCTCATGTGATTACAACTTAATCATAGGCACGCAGGCCCGACAATAAACGAGAAATATAATGGAGATTCGCAGACCTCAATAATAATAATCACAAGTACACAGATCACACGGTCCATGATCATCCGTCCACACATCATACATCACATGTATAAATAATCATCATCATGTAAGACTACTAGATAATAATAAAAATAATAATCAACTAAACCTTTTAATTAATTAATATTTTTCTAAAATCAGGGACATGTAGGGAATTTCTCAATTCCTAAGGGTATTTTCATAATTTGGATAAAAGACAGAAACTGGAATTTCTCAAATTTCGAGGGGCAAAACTATCTTTTGCCCAGAAAACCCTAATGCCCTTTCCCCCTTTCGCTGTTGCCGCCGTCGCCACCCTGCCGGCGGCGGCTTGTGCGGTGGTGCCCTCGCCTGCAGGCGGCACGCCCGCTGGCGGCGATGCCGTTGCGGGTGGGCGCCCCCTTCGGGTGCCGCTGCCTCCACAGGCGGTGATGTCCCGCCGGGCGGCCGCCCCTATGGGGGGGGTTTCGCCCGCGGGAGCAGCGGCGGCAGGCGTCGCGCGTCGCAGCCCTGCGGCGGCAGGCGCCGCTTCCTTTCGGCGGCAGGCGCCGCTGCCCTGCGGCGCCTCTGCCCGTGGGTTGCCAGCCCCGCCGGCAGCAAGCCTGCTGTAAGCAGGCCGCCGACCGGCTGCTGCAGATGCAGCCCCTGCGCTGCCCGCCTTCGGCTGCGCTGCACGCACGCAGATCGAGGGCAGCAACTGTTGCTGCCCTTTCTCGCTTTTGCGTCAACGATTTTGACGTCAATATTCTTCTTAAACACAACACACGCAGTTCAAAACCAATCATTCGCACGAACAACCTGGCTTTGATACCACTGTTGGGAAATCATTGGGGGCGACATCATATGCGCAGCGGAAGAATAAGAAAACAAAATCCCCGATTCCCAAAAAGATGTTCGTCGTCGTGCGAAGATTGGTGCGCAAAAATCCGCAAAACACAAAACTGCGTATAGAGATTGCGTTACCTAGGGAGATCGTATATCCCTGTTTCCTTGCAGATCCTTAGGAGAGGGTGAAGGAGGTCAAGCGTCCTCCTCTCTAGCGGTGATCCACACAGCAGGGTTGCGACGATGCTCCTCAAAACTCCAGGCCTACTCTGAGGTGGAGAGGGAGAGGAGAATAGGAAAGGCAAGCAAAGACTCTAGCCTATGAGGTTGTGAATCCCTCCTATTTATAGAGATCCCGTGTCAAACCCTAATGGGTCCTTCCCTAGTGGGTATTGGATCTGCATCCAATAAGACAAGGGCTCCTTCGGATATCTCATCTCCGAACCTCTACTCATCGCAATGCCTACCATATGTGTGTGACCCTCTAGGCCCAATATCGAGCTGGCCGTGAGTCATACCTATCAAAACTCCTTCTAACTCAATGAATTATTATCTCTGTAATAATTCACTCGACTCATCGACTACAGACGTACTAGGCCACTACGCCGTAGTCCCCAGACGATACAGGGGAATCCAATCCATTGGACCTGTCTGTCCCCATGTACCTATAGTCCCTCATCCATCTAATATCCCAGAGACCGTATATCGAGCATGGTGCTGTCAAACCCATACGGTTTCTACTCGAGTCTTGCTCTAATCAGATTCTCCTAGAGAACTCTTTCTCTCTCAACCCGAATGACCCTGGCCAAGGATTTTTCTGAGCAAGAACACATAGGATATTCCTCTCATGACGCCGAGAGTGGATGATCCTCTATTGACACTCAATAGCCCTCGTAAGGTCGACTACCACTCCCAATGACCAGCTGTACTAGATCTAGGGACAGCCAAACTTATAAGTCTGGTATCAAAGAGTGGAGCACTCATACAGGACATCCTTGGTGTCTCAAGTCTAAGGACCAGATACACCACTAGGACTACGGAATCGCTGTCTGACAATAAGGCATCATCAATCATCCAGCATTCCGTAAGCGGATCAATCAGTGAACTCATTCTCCAATGAGCACCTGTACTGTATCCCTAGTGTCCCTATACGAGCAGCTATGAGACCAGCTGCATCCATCATATGGACGGGTATACAGCACACCAGTCTATCTGGTTATCACGATGTCCCTCTCGAGTAACCTATGACCGGGATTATTTAGGATATGTGTTTAAAGGTGAATCGATCTCATTATCGTCTCATCACGATCTGATTCCCATTGCACAAATCCAAGGACATCACAATATATATATGCATTTATGCAATAGTTATAAAGTGATATACGCCAAAATATAATAAGCAAAAAGATTCTGTATCAAGTCACACGTGCCATCACTCACGTGATTGGCTTGCTGGGCACCTATAACTAGCACCAACAGTTTCATCATCCCATGATCCTCTAAAGTAAAGTCCTCTACTTTTTATGGGAATGCCTATCATGTCGCAAATGAATTTATCCATAATGGAGATGTGTTGTCCTAAGAGATAGGTAGACATTCTTTTTTTTTCATTTACTTGTATGTTGTTGTAAAACAATCTAACAAGTCTTGGATAGATGGGTTCATTAATTTGTAAAATAGGGAGTAGATCTAAGTTTGCAAACCATTGGATTGTCTCTAAGTCTCTTAGTTCATTTAAATCTACATGTTTTCCCTTATTGATACTCCTAAGTTCGAAAGAGGAAAACTTTTCAGCATGATATTTTGAATCGAAAAGGGTAAGATCAAAATCTTCCACTAATCTCCTCTTCCCTTTGTCCCTTGAGGATCTTCTAGACCCGATAACTACTACTGTTTAGGAGGATAGTAATGAGCAAGAGTAAATGAATCAAAAACAGAATTTAAGGGCTTCTTAGAGAATACCTTAGTGAGATCTTCAAGAGGGGGAAAGATTGTTGATCTTTTGCTTTGAAATGAGGAGTATTTGGGATGCTATGAGGGGAGAAATGGAGGTGGAGAAGCTTTGGAAGAGTAAAGAGGGGAAGGGAGTGAGTTGGGGTCAGTTCCACCGCCGGCCCTAGCTCGGGTTAAAAAGGGGCAGAGTTGCGGGCGGTTGCACCTCTAGCTAGGGTGGTGCAACCGCTTGCAACACGTGACAGCCGGAGGTGCTACCTCCAGCTGGGGCGGTGCTACCGCTACGGGCAGCGAGCATGGTTCTGACTACTATGTGGTCTGATTTTTGACTTTGAGATGAATTTTTGTTTGTGGAGCAATCAACTTTACTTACGTAATTACGTAAGAGTTTTCATTTTAAGATAAGAACTTTTGCACGATCAAGATAGATCTTTTGACGTTCATACTCTCAATGTCGTACACATGTTTGTGACAATTTGTTCAAGTTGGTAAGCCTTGCAAGTTTATAACAAACTTAGTCAGTTCATGATATAGAGTTGGATTCGAAACTTACGAACGGATGAAATCGATGGGTTCGAAAATCTAGAGGATATGTGAATTGAGAATCATAGGTTTCCAATTCTTAGAAATCAAATAGGATTGCATCTAAATCGCATTTGTGATTTTAAATTTCTAATCTTCATATGTTATTTAGGCTAGAGAGCATCCCGAGTTCTTTTTGGATCTCGGGTCATGAATATCGAGAATCCAAGGAGCAGGATATTATTTCTTGCTCCAGCTTATAATTTTTTTTATGTCTTTACAGGAAAGGATGATTTTTAGGTACCCATTTGCTTTTGGGTACATCAAAAATAGATCTACATTGTTTATCATGTTGCATAGAATTTATCATGATTCCTTTAGGAACCCAAATTAATTTGTTCGGACTAATTTTCTTGAATGGACAATAGTGCGTTTTGTGTCCAAGTTTGCAACAAAAGTTGCATTTGCTTTGGTGTCGAACATGTAAGATGAGGCCTTTTATGAAGGTGGTTGGATTTTGGTGAGGACTTCTCACAAATCTGATTCCACTTCTTTTGGGAATGTGACCCTTGTTTGCAAGGATCATGTTCAATGACTTGCTACCAACCTCGAATTTATTCAAGGTGTCCTTAAGTAGCAAGTTTTCCTTTTGGAGAGTTTCTAGATTATGGCATTTTATGCATGAACTTAAACTATCATGATATTCAGTTTTTAGCTTATCAAAATTACAAGTAAGACTATCATGCTCCTTTTTTAGCAATTTATATTTTCTACTAATAATCTTGCATTCATCAAATAAGTCATGTAAGGCATTTAATAATTCATCAAATGATAAATCTGCATCTATTAAATTCGTTACCTCCTCTCCGATGGCCATTAAGGTGTAATGAGCAACTTGCTCGGTGTTGGACTCCTCTTCTTCGGACACGCTCGAGTCATCCCATGTTACTTTGAGCGCCTTCTTTTTTATGTTCTCTTTTTGACTTGGGGACAATCACTCTTGTAGTGTCCCGACTTTTTGCACTCATAGCAAATAACTTGGTCCTTCTTGGGTTCAAGTTTATTTTTTGTGTCATTTTTAAACTTGTTTCTTTTAATGAATTTTTTAAATTTTCTTGTTAGAAGTGCCAAGTCATCGTTACAGTCCTCATCACTTGAGCTTTCTCTCAAGTGGTCTTCTGAAGTTCTAAGTGTCATATCCTTCTTGTTCTTTGGAAGGATGTCTTCTTGCTCTTCATGAGCTTTGCAAGTCATCTCGTAGGTTATTAATGACCCGATTAGTTCTTCAAGAGGGAAGTTGTTTAGATCTTTCGCCTCTTGAATAGCAGTGACTTTATGATCCCAACTCTTAGGAAGGGATCTTAGAATCTTATTTACGAGCTCAAAATCCGGAAATATTTTTCCGAGTCCTTTTAGACCGTTGACGACATCTGTGAAACGGGTAAACATGTCGCCAATAGTCTCACTCGGTTTCATCCGAAAAAGTTCGAAAAAATGTAACAAGAGATTGATTTTTGACTATTTCACTCTACTTGTGCCTTCGTGAGTCACTTCGAGTATGTGCCAAATATCAAATGTGGTTTCACAAACCGAAACACGGTTGAACTCGTTTTTATCAAGCGCACAAAATAAGGCATTCATAGCCTTTGCATTAAGAGTGAAAGCCTTCTTCTCCAATTCATTCCAATCGATCATTGGAAGAGAAGACTTCAAAAATCCATTTTCGACAAGATTCCAAAGTTCAAAATCCATAGAAATAAGAAAGATCCTCATTCAGGTCTTCCAATAGGTGTAGTCCATCCCATTGAACATGGGTGGACATGTAATAGAATGGCCCTCTTGGTTTCCGGCATATGCCATCTCTCTTGGGTTTTAATCCGTTTGAGAGTTAACCCCGCTCTGATACCAATTGTTAGGATCAAGAGCACTAAGAGGGGGGTGAATTAGTGCAGCGGAAATCTTTCAATGATAAAAAAATATTCGAACGATAAAAACGATTTCGGTGTGAAAGCCGATTCTAAGATTACTTTAACTTAAGATCAAGCGAGATGACGTTAAAGTCAATCTATGAAGGCAGTTTGCAGTTATGATGAAAACCAGAATATAAGCGCAAACTGAAATACGACATTCGTACGATAAAAGCGATTTCGATGTGAAAGCCGATTCGTAAACCACTTTAACTTGAGATGAAGCAAGATGTAGTTAAAGCAAGGATATAAAGGCAGTTTGCAGTTATGATGGAAATCAGAACGTAAGCGCAAACTAAAATATGATGTTCGTATGATAAAACTGATTTGCATCTAAACGTCGATTCGGAAAGCACTGAACTTTGAAACACGTTCGTAAAAACACAGAAAGCAGTAAGCTATTGAGGAGGTTTGTAGTAAAGATAAGATGTTCAAAGTAAATGCAAACCGAGATTCAGAGTGGTTCGGTCAATCTTGACCTACTCCACTTTTGGCTTCCTCCACCGACGAGGTCACCGACGTCAACTAGAGGCCTTCCTTCAATAGGCGAAGGCCAACCACCCTTTTACAATTTCACTCCTTTTGACGGGCTTAGGAGACAACCCTTACAGACTTTTCTCTCCTCTCTTTAAAGCTCAGAACTTGGAAGAAAAGAGGGAGAAGAACTTTTGGCCTTTACAACAATTTTGAGCTCTAAAAATCACAGAACAAGATCAAAATTTCGGTGTATGTTCAGTGCTCTTTCAGTGCTGAATGTGTGGGGTATTTATAGGCCCCAACCCAGTTCAAATTTGGAGCTCAAAATTGTCAATTCCCGAAATTCCGGGATCTGGCGGTTGCACCTCCTGACTGGAGCGGTTACACCGCTTGGCAGAGCTCGAAGATTGAGCCTCTGGGTGGTGCCACCTCTTGTCAGGGGCGGTTGCACCTCCTGCCAGAGCTCGAAGATCGAGCTCAGGCAGTGCCACCTCCTGACTTGGGCGGTTGCACCTCCTGCGAGAGCTCGAAGACCGAGCTTAGGCGGTGCCACCTCTTGTCAGGGGAGGTTGCACCGCCCAGTCTCGCTCGGAGATTGAGCACAGGCGGTGCCACCTCTTGGCTGGGGCGGTTGCACCGCCTAGTCTCCCTCGGAGACTCAGCCCAGGCGGTGCCACCTCCTGGCTTGGGCGGTTCAACCGCCTGGCAGAAATCAGGGTCCGAATGGGTTGATCCATTCGGCCCAATTTGGGTTTTTCAAGGGTCCAATTGGCCCAAGATTAAGTTAATGGGATCACCTCCCATTTCTAACTTAATCATTGTGCTAACTATGACATTCCCTAAGACAGTTACTGCAACTTGCTCCGGTGCGCCAATCGCTTCTTCCGACGAGCTTCCGGCGAACTTCCGTCGATCATCCGATGAACCCTCGGTGATGCTCCTACGGACTTCCGACAAACTCCTGGACTTGCGACGATCCAATTGGCGAGTTCCGACGAGCTTCTTTGGCAAACTTATGGACTTCTCGGATTTGTTCCCGCAGAACCTTCGACGATTGTCCGAACTTCCGTTGAACTCTCTAACTCCCAACGTGATCATTGTCCTGACTCCGGCGCAACTCCTTTTGCATGTCTTACTTTCATCGTAGTTAATCCTGCACACTTATCTCAACATATAGATTAGATAACAAATGACAATTGACTTCATCATCAAAATCCGAGATTCAACAGCATGTGCTTCCAATATATGCTAATTTCATTATTCATGCTGTCCCTTTGTACTCCGGTGTTTGTGGGATAAATGTGAACCTTTGCCAGAAATGGTAAAGGTAGTTATGCTTAGAGCCCGCGATGCTCTACCGGCCCCCTATGACTTCACTCAGACGTGAGTGGATGGAGCTCCCAAACGTGGGAGACTTATGTTTGTTGGTCATTCAGAAATGGATGGACCATATTATGTTATGATCCCACTTCACCTTCTATATGTTTGATATGATATCCAAACCTTTGGCTATGTTTCTATGCATGTTTTGGATAAGAATGAAATGAATGCATCGTCATATGACATTTGAGCTTCTATTCATGTTTTGTTCTTTGATATATTTCTGAAATGTTATAAGTCTTTGTTATACCTTGGAAACTACCATATGTCATCGATATGCTCCTTATGCCAATGATATGCTCCAATTACCTTTCCTCGATTGTATGAATAAAAGTGCTTCGAACGATATGATATTGTAATTATGCATTCAAACAAAACATGCTACTATTTCATCCTGTATCTCTGCTTTGTATTTTGATACCTCATTTGTTTGAAAATTGTCCTCTTTGCTATGGATATGTTAGTCATTTGCTGAGATTTATATGCTCACCCCGTTGCTATATAAATTTTTTAGGATAACTTATCGCTCACTAAAATATGTAAATTGGGTTGAGGCAGTGGAAGACTAGAAGATTTTGGGGCAAATATTTTGTACTTGATAGGTTGATGTTGTATAAGTTCTTTTTGGGTGTAATGAAATATCAATGACAAATCTAGATTGATGTATCTTGTAAATATTTGAAAAGTACCTCTTACGTCAGGATTTTGGAAATGTTAAGTCTAAACTGTGTACTGATATAAACATGTAGTACATGTTAGTTTTATGATTGCATTAATTACTGCGCATATGAATTTATGATATAGTTATGGTTTAGTTAAGTTGCTTTTAGATTTTAAGAATCATCTAGTGACATGATGTATGATTATAGACTGCATAGGTTTTGTGAATTGTGGATTGTAGAGGTGAATGACTTGAATGTTTTTCTTAGTAACCTCAAAGGTGTGATTGGATCCTGGATTGTTTGTTGAATTAAATATTATCAATCTTGAATTAGGTTCACACCTCCTAAATGAGAATTAAATTCGGGGGGCGTGACTCAGTGGTATCAGAGCATGATTTGAGGATCACTAAGATTATTATTATTATTATTATTATTATTATTATTATTATTATTATTATTATTATTATTTTGATATGCTAGATACACATAAAGAATTTGGTGGTTTAGTGAATTTTATTCAGATATTGATAAAAAAAAAAAATCTCTTTTGTTGTTTTTAGGAAGCGAGGATGACGAGGACATCTGGTTCTCCTATTGCATCTACTGCTGATCAATTAAGTGGAATTATGAGAACTCTGGAGACTATGACACAAGTGATGCAACAACAAGTCTAACAAGGAGGAAATAATAGAACGGGAGCATCAAACCATACTAGGTTGAGAATTGAACAGTTTAAGAAGCTTAGTCCTCCTAGTTTTAGTGGTGAGCCTGATCCAATGACAGCAGAGCGATTGATGATGCAGATAGAAAAAATATTTGATGTCTTAAATTGCCCTGAAGACCAAAAGGTTTCTCTTGCAGCCTTTATGTTGGAAGGAGAGGCCGAGCATTGGTGGAGAATGATTAAAAGGATTTCTGAAATCAAACATGAGCCAATCACATAGAAGGCATTCATAGAAAAGTTCAACGATAAATATTTTCCAGATTGTATTAGAGAGCAGAAAGAATTGGAGTTCTTGGATCTCATCTAGGGAAATTTGACAATTGTAAAGTATGAATCCAAATTCACTGAGCTCTCCAGATTTGTCACTCATATAACTGATGATAAAATTAGAAAAGCAAAGAAATTTGAAAGGGGTCGAAGGCCAGCTATAAGAAGTCGAATATCAGCATTAAAACTCCAAGCTTATGCCGATGTGGTCGAAAGGGCTTTGATAATTGAAAGAGACTTGGAGGAAATTCAAGAAATCAAGGACAAGAAAGATAAGAAGTTTATCAGCAAAAATAAGAGAGGGAATGAATCTGAAACAAGTTATAAGAGGGTCAAGATATCCAGATTTGAGAAAGAAAAACTACCACAGAGGACTCATTCATGTGCTAAATGTGGATTAAATCATGAAACAAGTCAATGTTTTCGGACGACTGGAGCTTATTTTGCTTGCGAGAAATTAGATCATAAAGTAAGAGATTGCCCACTGAACAAGAAGAAAGAGCCACTGCCTCCTAAGTCAACAGCCCATGCTAGAGTATATGCTATTACTGAACAAGATTCCAGAGCCTCTAAATCAGTGGTTGAAGGTATTCTTCATGTTTCTAAAAGAAATGTAAAAGTTTTGTTTGATCCTGGTTCCAACTTATCTTTTGTTTCACAACACTTTGCTTGTTACTTGGGCATTGAACCTAGACCCTTGGATTATAAGTTATATGTAACTACTGCTGTTGGGGATTCTTTGACAACAAACTTGGTTTATCCATCTTGTTTGATTTCTATCGGAGAATGTGAACTTCTTGCTGATTTGATTCTCCTAGAGATCTAGGGTTTTGATATTATACTTGGCATTGATTGGCTATCTTCCTATCATGCTAGTGTTGATTGCTATACAAAAATAATTACTTTCTGCATACCAGATCAGCCTATATTTTACTTTGAGGGTATTAGGCATGATTTGCCTCCTTGCTTGATATCAGCACTTCAAGCTTATCGTTTTATGCAGAAGGGTTGTTTTTGTTATATAGTGTGTGTAAAGGAGCATTCAAATCAAGAAACTCACCTAAATGAAATTACAATGGTCAAAGAGTTCCCTGATGTATTTCCAGATGACTTGCCTGGTTTATCTCCAGATAGAGAGGGTGAATTTACTCTTGATTTGGTCCCTGGGACAACCCCAATATCTAAGCCTCCTTACAGAATGGCACCACTCGAGCTAGAGGAATTGAAAAAGCAACTATAAGAACTATTAGATAAGGGTTTCATTCGACCCAATGTTTCACCATGGGGTGCTCCGGTGCTATTAGTTAAGAAGAAGGATGGAACGTTAAGGCTTTGTATTGATTATAGACAATTGAATCAGGTGACCATAAAAAATAAGTATCCCCTACCCAGAATTGATGATTTGTTTGATCAATTGCAGGGTGCACAAGTATTCTCCAAGATTGATTTAAGGTCAGGTTACTATCAGTTGAAGATCATGGAGGATATTCCAAGAACAGCTTTTAGAACTCGATATGGTCACTATGAATTCTTAGTGATACCTTTTGGTTTAACTAATGCCCCTACAGCTTTTATGGAACTGATGAATAGGATATTTCAGCCATTCTTGGATGATTGTGTGATTGTATTCATTGATGACGTATTAGTATATTCAAGGAGTAATCAAGAGCATGAGGAACACTTGAGAAATGTATTATCCATACTAAGAGAAAAGAAGTTCTATGCAAAGTTCAGCAAATGTGAATTTTGGTTGAATGAAATTGCTTTCTTAGGCCATGTGATTTCAGGGAAGGATATATCTGTTGATTCAAAGAAAGTTGAAGTTGTTAAGTGGGAAGTACCAACAAACGTGACAGAAGTTAGAAGCTTCTTGGGCATGGTAGGTTATTATAGGAGATTTGTGGAGGGATTTTCTCGAATCGCTCAACCTCTCACCAAACTCACTCAAAAGAATATGAAATTTGTATGGGGTGATGATTGTGAGCAAAGTTTTCAAGAGTTAAAAAGGAGATTGACTAGTGCCCCTATTCTCACTATTCCAAGTGGTGATGAGGGATTTATGGTTTACACTGATGCCTCAAGAAAGGGCCTTGGATGTGTTTTGATGCAAGAAGGGAAAGTGATTGCTTATGCTTCTAGACAACTAAAGAGTTATGAACTGAATTATCCAACTCATGATTTGGAATTGGCAATAATTGTTTTTGCTCTAAAGATTTGGAGGCATTACTTGTATGGATGAACATTTGAAATCTTTATTGATCATAAGAGTTTAAAGTATATTTTTACTCAAAAAGAGTTAAACATGAGACAGCGGAGATGGATAGAACTTCTAAAGGATTATGATTGTACCATTCGTTATCACCCGGGTAAAGCTAATGTTGTAGCAGATGCCCTTAGTAGAAAATCTACAAGTTTTATGGCGACTTTGGTTATGAAGCAATTGAAGTTATTAGAAGAGAATTATGATTCGAATGTTATGAGAAAAGGGCAAGACTCAATGATATTAATGGCCTCCATCCAAGTGCAATCTGATCTCATTCAACAAATTAAAGGAGGACAACTACGAGATCAACGCTTGATCTGCTTAAGGAATGAAGTAGAAAAGGGATTGAAAGTGAATTTTCAAGTTTCAGAGGATGGCCTATTGAGATTTAGGGATAGAATATGTGTTCCAAATGACTAAGATATCAAAAATCAAATCCTGAGGGATGGTCATAATTCAAAGTACACCATGCATCCTAGTAGCACTAAGATGTATAGAGATCTCCAAAGTCATTATTGGTGGGAAGGCATGAAGAAGGAGATTGCAATATATGTTTCAAAGTGTTTGACTTGTCAGCAAATCAAAGCAGAACACCAAAGACCTGGAGGTTTGTTGCAACCTTTAGATATTCCTGAATGGAAATGGGAATGTATTACCATGGACTTTATTTCAGGACTACCCCAAACTTCTAGAAAGCATGATGCTATTTGGGTTATCATTGATAGGTTAATGAAATCTGCTCATTTTCTACCGATCAATATGACTTATTCTCTTGATAGGCTTGCAGATTTATATATAAATGAAATAGTAAGACTTCATGGTGTTCCAAAGGAGATAATCTCTGACAGAGACTCCAGAATTCTATCTAGATTTTGGAGAAGGTTATAGGAATCTATTGGCACTAAAGTCAAGTTTAGCACTGCTTATCACCCTCAAACTGATGGTCAATCAGAAAGAACCATTCAAACACTTGAGGATTTGCTTCGAGCCTATGTTATGGATTGGAAAGGTGAATGAGATAAAGATATCTCTCTTATTGAGTTCACTTACAATAATAGTTATCATTCAAGTATTCATATGGCTCCTTATGAAGCTTTATATGGGCGAAAGTGCAGGACGCCTATATGTTGGGAAGAAATTGGCGACAGAAAGTTATTAGCACCAGAAAAAGTACAAGAGACTACAGAGAAAATTCAACTTATAAGAAAAAGGTTGAAGACTGCTCAGAGTCGTCAAAAGAGTTATGCTGATAACAGAAGACGAAATATTGAGCTTCAAATCGGGGATTTTGTATTCCTGAAGGTCTCCCCTTCTAAAGGCATTGTAAGATTTGGGAAGAAAGGAAAGTTAAGCACAAGATTTATTGGAATTTTTTAGATTCTTGAGAGGGTTGGTTCTGTCCCTTACAGGATTGCCTTGCCACCATCATTGTGCCATATCCATGAAATATTTCATGTTTCAATGATCAGTAAGTATATACCTGATCCCTCTCATATCATTAAGTATGAGCCGATGGTGATTGATAAAGACTTATCTTATGTGGAAGAGCCCACTCAGATTATTGATAAAAAAGAAAAGATCTTGAGGAATCGGGTTATCCCTCTAGTTAAAGTAATCTGGAGATATCATTCTGGAGAGGAAACAACTTGGGAGCTTGAGGAAGAAATGATGAAAGCTTATCCTCTTCTTTTCGTCGAATGAGATATGATAAATTTATAGGACTAAATTTTTCTTTAAGGAGGGGAGAGTGTAACATCCCCCATTTTTTAAAAATTTAGTAAAAGGTTTATTTGTAAAAATAAGGATTATTTAATAATAATTTTATATTCAATGATATTATATTAAAAGTTTATGGCTAGGGACCTAAGAGTAAATATTAGAAGTTTGATATAATTTATGAAAGATTCAGATTTAAGTTTTATATATATATATATATATATATATATATATATATATATATATATATATATATATATATATATATATATATATATATATATATATATATATATATATAGTGGACATATGTCACTAGCTAACCTAAGGTTGGTGCCACTTATCTTTGCTCTAAAGATGACACCTAGCCCCTTTCACCTTGTAACTTTTGCATTAGCCAAAACCCAAATAATTCGATGAAAGGTTAAAGAAAACAAACCTGAAGAGTTGCAGCCAATGTGAGTTTGAGAAAAAGAAGAAGAAGAAGAAGAAGAAGAAGAAGAAGAAGAAGAGCTTGAGGTTTTTCATCAATTTTCTCACATTTGGGATTCAAATAATTTTAAGGCAAGTGTTCTAACCCCATCCCACAGTAACCTTAATCTCTATTTCCATTTTTATTCTGCAAAATTTAAAAGATTTCAACTGAGAACCAGACCTTCTTTCGTTTTGATATAAAGCTATGAATATGTAATTTTTCGGTAATCTGACCTCTATATAATTTTTTGGTCATAATATTTTGTAATAAACTCTGATTTAGACAAGACATATTCCATTTAAAAGTAGACAAAAAAATCTTTATTTTAATACTAAGATCGAATGATTTGGAGTTTAAATGCCTAATAAGACTTCTGTTTAAATTAACCCTACAGATTCTACAAAACAGGGACTGAAATTTCTGACCTCTTGTTACTTAACTACTTATAACTTTCTGCTGTGAACTCAGATTCATACAAAGTATGATTTATTCGAAGCTAGACTCAAAATGCTTTCTGTATATATCTGATTTGAAATTTTTGGAGTATAATTGCTAACTAAAACATCTACTTTCATCGACCCTATGGATTCAATAAAACAGAGCTAATATTTTCAGACCTTTTGCTACGAAATTATCTGTAACTCCCTGTTGTAAATTCCAATTCTTGTAAAACTTGATTTGCGTAAAACTAGATTGAAAAAGATTTCTAATGACACCTATTTTGTATAAATTGGATTATAATAGGTTATCCAAATAGTTCATATAATGTTCCTATCATATTATGCCAGAATCAAGCTTTGGTCGATTTCGACTTTCCTTATTTCTTCTCTTTGGAAATCGATTTCAGCAAAAACTCTTACTTCAATTAAGCTTTACATTATTACCTTAAATTCCTGTATACTCTTGTCCTTTATTTATTTGTACATCTGCAGCTATCATCTAAAGATCATGTTTGCATCGTAATGATTCGGCACATGCATCCCATTGTTCCACATTTGCTTTCAATATGTGCTTCTTCCTGTTTCATTTCTTTGGACATTAAATTTATCTAACTTTCTTATTTCAATTGAGCTATATATGATTTCTTGAAATCCGTGTATGCTCTTGCTTTTGTTTCCTTTCAAATCTGAATACATTTGTGAAAGATTATGTTTGTATCGTATTGACTCGAAAGGCATATGTACATTTTATTGTTCCGCATGTGCTTCCAATATATGCTAATTTCATTATTCATACTGTCCCTTTATACTTCGGTGTTTGTGGGATAAATGTGGACCTTTGCCAAAAATGGTAAAGGGAGTTATGCTTAGAGCCCGCAATGCTCTACTGGCCCCCTATGACTTTACTCAAACGTGGGTGGATGGAGCTCCCAAACGTGGGAGACTTATGTTTATTGGCCATTCAGAAATGGATGAACCATATTATGTTATGATCTCACTTCACCTTCTATGTGTTTGATATGATACCCAAAGCTTTAGCTATGTTTCTATGCATGCTTTGGATAAGAATGAAATGAATGCATCGTCATATGACATTTGAGCTTCTATTTATGTTTTGTTCTTTGATATATTTCTGAAATGTTATAAGTCTTTGTTATACCTTGAAAACTACCATATGTCATCGATATGCTCCTTATACCAATGATATGCTCCAATTACCTTTCTTCGACTGTATGAATAAAACGTGCTTCGAACGATATGATATTGTAATTCTGCATTCAAACAAAACATGCTACTGTTTCATCCTGTATCTCTGCTTTGTATTTTGATACCTCATTTGTTTGAAAACTGTCCTCTTCGCTATGGATATGTTAGTCATTTGCTGAGCTTTATATGCTCACCCCGTTGCTATATAAATTTTTCAGGATAGCTTATCGCTCACTAAAATGTGTAAATTGGGTTGAGGCAGTGGAAGACTAGAAGATTTTGGGGCAAATATTTTGTACTTGATAGGTTGATGTTGTATAAGTTCTTTTTGGGTGTAATGAAATATCAATTACAAATCTAGATTGATGTATCTTGTAAATATTTGAAAAGTACCTCTTATGTCAGGATTTTGGAAATGTTAAGTCTAAACTGTGTACTGATATAAACATGTAGTACATGTTGGTTTTGTGATTGCATTAATTACCGCGCTTATGGATTTATGATATAGTTATGGTTTAGTTAAGTTGTTTTTGGATTTTAAGAATCATCTAGTGACATGATGTATGATTATAGTCTGCACAGGTTTTGTGAATTGTGGATTGTAGAGGTGAATGACTTGAATGTTTTTCTTAGTGACCTCAAAGGTGTGATTGGATCCTGGATTATTTGTTGAATTAAATATTATCAATCTTGAATTAGGTTCACACCTCCTAAATGAGAATTAAATTCGGGGGGCGTGACACACACCTCTCTTGAATGATCTCAACACTTAGAAAGGGAGGAGGAGGAGGACTCTAGCCCTTTTACAACTCTTTAACACTTCAAAGACTCAATATTATGCTAATACTTTTCATGCCCTTTTATATAGAAAAGGGTAGGGTTTTTATAGGCCCCAATGGCTTCAAAATTGGAGCCAAAAAGTATCACATCCCCGAATTTTTGGGTACTAGCGGTACCATCGCCATTATTGGGTGGTACCACCACCTAGACCACCTAGGAGAATGGGTCTCCTAGGCGGTGCCACCACTAGCCATGTTTTCAAGGGTTGAATGGGCTATTCAATTCGGCCCAATTTAGCCCTGTTAAGGGCCCAATTGGCCCCTAATTAAGTTAGTGGGATTATCTCTCAATTCTAACTCAATCTACTATTGGGAAATCTTTGGGGGCGACATCACATGCGTAACAGAAGAATAGAAAACAAAATCTCCTATTCCCAAAGAGATGTTCTTCATCGTGCGAAGATTGGTGCGCAAAAATTCACGAAACTTAAAACAGCGTATAGAATAGATTGTTTTACTTAGGGAGATCGTATATCCCTAAATCCCTATAGATTTATAGGAGAGGGTGAAGGAGGTCAAACGCCCTCCTCTCTAGCGGTGATCCACATAGCAGGGCTGCGACGATGCTCCTCAAAACTCCAAGCCTACTTTGAGATGGAGAGGGGGAGGAGAATAGGAGAGGCAAGCAAAAGCTCTAGCCTATGAACCACTGAATCCCTCCTATTTATAGAGGTCCCCTGTCAAACCCTAATGGATCCTCTCCTATTGGGTATTGGATCTGCATTTAACTACCCAAGCCTCTTAGATTAGTGGATCTCTATCCAATAATCTCTCATGGGCTCTTATTAGATCTCATCCATAGGATCCAATAATTTAGGGGCTTATTGGATATCCAATAAGACAAGGGCTCCGGCAAATATCTCAATTCCGTACCTCTATTCATCGTAGTGCCTACCATATGTGTGTGACTCTCTAGGCCTAATATCTAGCTGGCCGTGAGTCATACCTGTCAGAACTCCTTCTAGCTTAGTGAATTATTATCTCTATAATAATTCACTTGACTCATCAATTGTGGACGTACTAGGCCACTACGTCGCAGTCCCTGACGATATAGGGGAATCCAATCCATTGGACCTATCTATCCTCAATTACCATGTACCTATAGTCCCTCATCCATCTAATATCCCAAAGACCGTATACTAGGCATGGTGCTATCAGACCCACACGGTTTCTACTCGAGTCTCGCTCTAATCTGATTCTCCCAGAGAACTCTTTCTCTCTCAATTCAAATGACCCTGGCCAAGGATTTGTCTGAGCAAGAACACATGAGATATTTCTCTCATGACACCGAGAGTGGATGATTCTCTATCGACACTCAATAGCCCTTGTAAGATTGACTAGCACTCCCAAATGACCGGTTGTATAAGATCTGGGACATCCAAACCTATAAGTTTGGTATCAAAAAATGGAGCACTCATACAGGACATCCTTGGTGTCTCAAGCCTAAGGACCAGATACACCACTAGGACTACGGAATCATTGTCAGACAATAAGGTATCATCAACCATCCAGCATTCCGTAAACGGATCAATCAATGAACTCATTCTCCAATAAGCACCTGTATTGTATCCCTAGTGTCCCCACACGAGCAACTATAAGACTAGCTACATCTATCATATAGATGGGTATACAACACACCAGTCTGTCCGGTTATCTTGATGTCCCTCTCGAGTAACCTATGACCAAGATTATTTAGGATCTGTGTTTAAAGGTGAATCGGTCTCATTATCGTGATCTCATCACGATCCGATTTCCATTGCATAGATCTAAGGACATCACAATATATACATGCATATATGCAATAGTCAATATAAAGTAATAAATGCTAAAATATAATAAGCAAAAAGATTCCGTGTCAAGTCACACGTGTTATCACTCACGTGATTGGCTTGCTGAGCACCTATGACTAGCATCTACTATCTAACTATAATACCTAAGACATAATCAAAGCACTCTTGTTCCAGTACGTCAATTGCTGGGCACCTTTTCATTTTGAATAAGTTTACAAAACTTAGAGAAATACCCAAAGCAATTACTTTTGTATGTCAGGAAGTAAGTCCAAGTGTATCTACTATAATCATCTATGATGACAAAGGCGTATTTGCTACCTCCTAGACTTGATGTAGCAATTGGTCTGAATCAGTCTATGTGGATCAATTGCAATGGTCTAGAGATGCTTATTTGGTTCTTTGGTTTGAAACTACCTTTCATTTGTTTTCCTAATTGACATGCATCACACATACTGTCTTTAACGAACTTAATGTGAGGAATCTCTCTTACAAGTTCTTTGGATGAGATTTGAGAGATTAGTTTCTTACTAGCATGACATAATCTCCTATGCCAAAGCCAAGCATCATCATTTAAAACTGAAAAATACATTGCATTACAAAGATCATCAATGTCGATAGTGTATACATTATTTTGTTTTAGAGCAACTATAGATGTGTTTTTTGTGTGGTTTTTCAATAATGCAAGCATTGGATTCAAATCTAATGATGTATCCTTTATCACACATTTGACTAATACTTAGGAGGTTATACTTTAAGCCATCAACTAACAACACATCTTCAATAAAAAAGTTGGATGTGTTACCTATAGTTCTTTTGCCAATGATTTTACCCTTGTTGTTATCTCTAAAGGTGATATATCCTTCATCTAGGCTAGTGAGCTTAGAGAATTGAGATGGATCTCTAGTTATATGCCTTGAGCATCCACTATCAATGTACCATATCTTGTTTCTAGCTTGTGATGGTAATCGTTTCTACAAAAAAGGATAATTTTTAGGTACTCATTTGAGCTTGGGTGCCTCAAAAATTAATCGGCTTAACTTATCATTTTGCATAGAGTTCTTTACGGTTCCTTATAGGAACCCAAATTAGTTTGTGTGGACTACATTTCTTAAATGGACAATGATAAGCTATATGCCCAAATTTGCAACAAAAGTTACATTAGTTTTGGGGTGAAACATGCAAAGTAGGGCCTGTTGAATCTCGGATTTTGACGATGAAACTAATTGATTGTGTTTATATGTTTAACTACATTTTGAGTGATGCAGGTCTACTCGATCAAGATTAGACAGTTAACGCAGGAGGAATTGACGTTGCGCCGGAGGAGATCACGTTTGGATATTGGATGGCAGAAGGCTTCGGACGTCGGGCATCGGGCCAAGAGCGAAATTGCGCCAAGGATATCAGGGTTGCTGAGGTCAACCATCGATTGGGCAACATGCCGCAAGAGAGGACGATGCGCTGAAGAATCGGATGAAGCGCCAACCAATGATGTGCCGGGCAACAGAATGTCAATTCGCGTTGTAATAATTGTCTAGATCGGAGTAGAGTTTTGGCTTGTGTGTGCAGGATTAACTACGATAACCAGAAAATATAAAGCAAGAATACCGGAGTCAAGTTAGATGGACGTTTAAGAGTCCGAAGAATCGTCGGAGATGCTGCCGGAACCAACCGAGAAGAAATCAGGAACTTGTCAGAATTTTCGGAAGTTCGCCGAAGAGATCGTCGGAGGTTCACGGAGATCAGCGAGAAGGCTCGGCTACTTGTTGAAGTCGTCCTAAGATCGGGAGCCCACTGGAAGTCCGTCGGAAGAAATCCGAGGGCATATCAGAAGTCCGCTAGAAGTTCATCGGAAAGCTCGCTGGAACAAGACTCGACGTTCGCGGTTGAAAACTTGCTTAGGATGTTTTTAGTTATGTAGTTCATATGTAATTAGGATTAGGATTAAAAAATAATCCTATATCCTGGTTAGGGGCCAACTAGGCCCAAAATTAGACTTGGTTTGGGCTGAACTTAAAGCCCAACCAGTGAACCGAAGGTTCTGGCGGTGGCACCGCCAGACTGGGCAGTGGCACCGCCAGACTGGGCGGTGGCACCACCCAACACCCGAGAGCTAGGCGGTTGCACCACCTGGCTGGGCGGTGGCACGGCCCAGCACCCGAGAGCCAGGCGGTGGCACCGCTTGGCTAGGCGGTAGCACCACCAGTACACTGTCACTGTCAGACACTGATAGGCGGTGGCACCGCCAGCATCGGGAACCAAAGAGAATTCAAATTTTGGAGCCCAAATTTGAATCCTCTTGAGGCCTATAAATACCCCTCAATTCTCAGTTGAGATTACAACTTTTTGACCAGTAATAGATTGAGAAAAAGTTCTTAGAAAAGTCTTAGGAAGTCTTGTTTTCAATTTGCTAGAGTGTTCACCTCCTCCTTTCTTGTTGAAAATTTGTAAGAGTGTGAACCGCTTGTAAAAGGTTGTAAGAGGGGTATTTGTCCTTCCCCTTCAAGAGATTTGCTAGTGGAAGGTGGGAGCCTCATCGAAGAGGGCCTCGCAAGTGGATGTAGGTCATTTTACCGAACCACTTTAAAATTGGCGTGATCTCTAGTTTGCATTTTCTTATTGCTATTTACATTACTGCAAACCTTCTTACGTGCTTTATTTCCTCATTACCTTTGCTGCACACCTTTACGAACACGTTCAAGTTAAGCTTTTCAAGTTCGGTTTTTATCGTACGAATGATTTGTCAAAACCAACGTTTTAATCTACTGCACTAATTCACCCCCCCCCCCTCTTAGTGTCGCTTCGATCCTAACAATTGGTATCAGAGCCCGATATTTCTCATTTCGGATTTACACCCGAGAGAAATGGCTCTTCATGGCTTTCAAGAGGGCTTATCGATTTTTCGTCCACCGTTGTTTAACGGATTGGACTACACTTATTAGAAAACTCGAATGAGAGTTTTCTTGATTTCTATGAATTTGGATTTTTGGAATATCGTTGAAAACGGTTTTTAACTTCCCTCTAAACCGATGAACGAATGGTCAGATTTGGAGAAGAAGTATTTTTCTTTAAACGCAAAGGCTATGAATGCCTTATTTTGTGCTTTGGACAAAAATGAGTTTAATTGGATTTCAACATGCGAAACGACTTTTGATATTTGGCAAACACTTGAAATCACGCACGAGGGAACTAGTAGGGTCAAAGACTCAAAAGTTCACATTTTATTACATTATTTTGAATTTTTTCGAATGCAACCAAGCGAGACTATAGGTGACATGTACACCCGTTTCACGGATGTCGTCAATAATCTAAGAGTTCTTGGTAAATCTTTTTTGAATTTTGATCTCGTAAGCAAGATCTTAAGATCCCTTCCAAAAAGGTGGGATCCTAAAATAACCACAATACAAGAAACAAAAGATTTAAATATTTTTTCACTTGAAGAACTAATTGGTTCGTTAATGACATATGAAATGGTGCACAATGCACATGATGAACATGATGAACGAAATTACCTTCCAAAGAATAGGAAGGATTTGGAACTCCGAAAAAATGAATACCACTTGAGCAATGACTCAAGTGATGAGGACAATGATGAACTTGAACTTCAAATACTAAATCTTAATAAGTTCATTAAACAAAAATCTAAAATAAACAATAAACTTGAACGGAGGAAGAGGCCAAAGAAGAGGAAGGCAACCAAGGATGAATCAAGAACTTCCAAAGGTGAAACGACGAATTGGGCTTTGACGGGCTTCGACTACAAGGTAAGTAACTCAACTCTCTTGAATTATTTTGAAATTACTTGAAGTCTTTCATTGAGTGCTTAATTTAGAATAGGAAATAAAAAATTATTTTTCAAAAATTATATCATGTTTTTCTTTTTAGCATCTTTGAAAAATTAAAAATTTGATCATGAAAAGTATATTGCTAAGGTTTCATGCATGTTATGTTTTGAAATGTTGAATGATGTATGCAACATTAGTGATGATAATTATACGATATGTGATAGTGCTTAGGATTAATCCATGCATGTGTATCTTGATGATTTTACACTATTACATGCCTTAATAACATGTTAGAAATTATGTGTTTTGAATACAAAAATATCCATGATCATGAGCATTTTTAACTTCATGATTGAATTTGAAAATCTATAGCAAAACTATGTCCGAATGCATGAAAGTGTTAAATTTTATTTTCGGATTTTCTTGATCCTAACAATTCATTTTTTAGAATCTATTGATCTTGATGGTTTTATGATGAAATTCATTTTTTGATCCTAAACGTTGATGCATGTTTTTATTTAACATAAATGAAAAAGCATGCTAACATGAAATCAATCACTTAAAATGAAATACTTAAAAAAGGGAAAATATATTATTAATGAAATCATGAATCTACTTATGTTACGAATTTTGTGAACTATAAAAATGATTTTTGGTGATTTGAATTTGAATGAGTTTTATCCAAAATCATGATCTTGATTTCATGATATTTACAAATTAAGATTTATTATGAATCAAGATTTTTTCATTAATCGATCTCCTAAGATTTTCTTTTGATTAATTATGAGTAGGTTTTTTCAAAAAGAAATCATGTCTTTTGGTATTCACATGTTCTAATCTTTCATGATATGATTTTTATGCAATTCCTTGTATCCATGAAATGTTTATCGCATCACCCAATTACTTTCTTCTTGATATTCCTTATGTGGTGATATAAAATTATATATGAAATACTCTTGATATTATTTTGATGCATACAAATGAAAAGTTATGATTATGAATGGTAGGATGAAATTTGACACGTTAATACCATCATGATTTGAAACATTTATGATTTGAAATTATGCATGCAATTGCTTTTTATTGTGATGATATATTCATATAATGTGTATCATGAATACTTTATTATCATATATGAAAATAGTGATAGATATTTTGAAAATAAATGTTTGTATCATGTTAGATGATTTTACATTTTGTGCATGATGAGTTATAGTGATGATTGAAACAATGATTGAAATTATATGCTTGATGATTTATTTTACGAAATTTACCTTTTCATCTTAAATGTTGACACTTGTTTTATTAAAAGTAAAGGCATGCTTATAAGAAGTAAATCACATGAATAGAAATTTATAAAAACAAAATGCGATTCTCTATCTTATCGACTTTTCAATAAATCTATGCTTGTCATATATGAATTTATTGAATGTGATTTTGAGGATGATTTCGGATTTCACAAATGCTTGATTCATACTTATGACATGAGACAAATTTTAAATATGAATCATGTTCAATGCTTCAATTATGTTATATCTCCCTTAATTCATTTTGTTCTCCTAAATTTATTTACTAAAGAGGAGAATTTTCTGAATGAATGAAATGATACAAATGAATCACTTATCGATATATCTTTTTGAAATATCCTTTTAATGTGATGTTGATAATTTGAGATGCCTGTTGGAATTCATGATATGAGATAATTGAGTCCTTGACTTACTCTTTATATAGCTTGAAAATAGATGTTTAAAATCTTGCTTGATGAGTTATTTTATAAGATTTTGCCTTTACGTCTTAAACTTTCATACTTATCTTGATTTAGCATATAAAGACTAAGGCATGCTTAGATGAAGAAGAATCACTTAAAAAATGCTTTTCCTATCTGATCAAGATTAATGATTTCATGATATTTTATGAATCTCGAAATTGATTTTGATGACTTGATTATGAGTCTCAAGTTAACGATTTGATTTGAATGAATTTTATCTAAATCATAGTCTTGATCTTGCAAAACTAGAATCACAAATAATATCTTTTAGTATTCATGAATTGATACTCACAATATGAAAGTATTGGTATTCATGACTTGAATTTGATTGAAACATTGCATGCTTAAATTAATCATTCTCCTATGTTTCAAAAATTCTTTAAATGCCTTATGTGATGATTGAAAATTAATTTGCTTTATGATGAATCATGAATCATGACTTGATCTATGATATTGATATATTTTAATCTTGATCCTTGGTTGTATAATTCTTTTGCTCTATTAAAAAGATTTATCGAATGAATTATGTCCTTCTTGAATTTTCTTGATATCATGACATGATTTTATAACATGGCTTATATAATGATTAAAAATTTTTAGCCATTGATTTCTCCCTTCTTTTTGATAATGATAAAGGGGGAGTTAGTTTACTAGCCTGCATATTTCAAAGGAAGGAAAATTTGCTAGCTCGATCATTTCATTGAAAAAACTTGCTATCATGAACACTACCAATGAATTGCAAATCCTGCAATCTAAAGAGAAGCAAAGAATTGCTATCTCGAAAGAAGCAAAAAATCCAAAACTTAGAAAACTTGTAATATAATTGCTCTTACCATGCTTTGTATCAAAAATAGGTTGATATCCTTAAAAGCATCCCATTAAATTTTTTAGTGTATTGCAATGTATCACATGTATCGCAAATTGAAATATTTGAGACTATTATCATATCATGTTTAACAATTGATATCTTTCATTGATATGATAAATTATCAATCTCATGATGTATCGCATAATGATATCATGATTTGCGATTGTGTCGTGTGATCCTTGGTGAATTTTCACACTGATATCCTTCATGAAATGATTTCTTTGCATTATTGTCTTATATGCATGATGTGATGATTGAAATATTGATTGATGCAAAGTTGATGTAAAAGTCTAAATCATTGGTTCCTCTCCTTTTTGACATTGACAAAGGGGGAGGAAGTTATTGCTAGCTTGCACACTTGAATGAAGAATTTGCTAGCTCGATAATTGTAATGAAGAAATTTGCTATATCAAACATCATAAATATTGTTACTTGCAAAGAAAAGCAAAGTGCAATCTTGCACAAAAATTCAAGTGTTGAATTGCCATGATTGAACTTAAGAATCTTAGTATGCTTTTGTACTTATATGTTGTGATGAAAATCTAGCTTCATGTTATAAAAACTTGAATATATTTTAAAATAGCTAGAGCTACTTCTCCTTTTTGTTGATGACATAAGGGGAGAAGTATATTGATGACTTCATGCATTGAATTGAATATTTTATATATATTTGCATGATGGTTTAAATGTTTTTCATAACATGTGATGAATGTTACTTGGATTTGGGATAATCCAAGTGTTCTATCAATGGCATATTGATAGGGGGAGTTTGGTTAAACTCCGGGGAGTTAAGGTTAACTCCGTTAGTCATCAATTAGTTGTTATCACTAAAAAGGGGGAGATTGTTGAATCTCGGATTTTGATGATGAAACTAATTGATTGTGTTTATATGTTTAACTACATTTTGAGTGATGCAGGTCTACTCGATCAGGATTAGATAGTTAACGCAGGAGGAATTAACATTGCGCCGGAGGAAATCACGTTAGGATATTGGATTGCAGAAGCCTTCGGACGGCGGGCATCGGGCCAAGAGCGAAATTGCGCCAAGGATATCGGGGTTGCGGAGGTCAACCGCCGATTGGGCAACAAGCAGCAAGAGAGGAAGATGCGTTGAAGAATTGGACGAAGCGCCAACAAATGATGTGCTGGGCAACATAATGTCAATTCGCGTTGTAATAATTGTCTAGATCGGAGTAGAGTTTTGGTTTGTGTGTGCAAGATTAACTACGATAACCAGAAAACATAAAGCAAGAATACCGGAGTCAAGTTCGATGGACATTTAAGAGTCCGAAGAATCGTCGGAGATGTTGCCGGAACCAACCGAGAAGAAATCAGGAACTTATCGGAATTTTTGAAAGTTCGCCGAAGAGATCGTCGGAGGTTCGCGGAGATCACCACGGCTACTCATTGAAGTCGTCACAAGATCGGGAGCCTACTGGGAGTCCGTCGGAAGAAATCCGAGGGCATATCGGAAGTCCGCCGGAAGTTCGTCGGAAAGCTCGCCGAAACAAGACTCGACGTTCACGGTTGAAAACTTGCTTAGGATGTTTTTAGTTATGTAGTTCATATATAATTAGGATTAAGATTAAAAAATAATCCTATATCCTAGTTAGGGGCCAACTAGGCCCAAAAGTAGACTTGGTTTGGGCTGAACTTAAAGCCCAACCAGTTAACCGAAGGGTTTGGCGGTGGCACCGCCTAACACCCGAGATCTAGGCGGTGGCACCACCTGGCTGGGCGGTGGCACCGCCCAGCACCCGAGAGCCAGGCCGTGGCACCGCTTGGCTAGGCGGTGGCACCGCTAGTACACTGTCAGTGTCAGACACTGACAAGCGGTGGCACCGCCACTGACAGGCGGTGGCACCACCAGCATCGGGAACCAAAGAGAATTCAAATTTTGGAGCTTAAATTTGAATCCTCTTGAGGCCTATAAATACCCTTCAATTCTCAGCTGAGATTACAACTTTTTGAGCAGCAATAGATTGAGGAAAAGGTCTTAGAAAAGTCTTAGCAAGTCTTGTTTTCAATTTGCTAGAGTGTTCACCTCCTTCTTTCTTGCTGAAAATTTGTAAGAGTGTGAACCGGTTATAAAAGGTTGTAAGAGGGGTATTTGTCCTTCCCCTTCAAGAGATTTGCTAGTGGAAGGTGGGAGCCTCATCGAAGAGGGCCCTGCAAGTGGATGTAGGTCATTTGACCGAACCACTTTAAAATTGGCGTGATCTCTGGTTTGCATTTTCTTATTGCTATTTACATTACTGCAAACCTTCTTACATGCTTTATTTCCTCATTACCTTTGCTGCACACCTTTATGAACACGCGTTTAAGTTAAGCTTTTCAAGTTCGATTTTTATCGTACGAAAGATTTGTCGAAACCAACGTTTTAATCTGCTGCACTAATTCACCCCCCCCCCTCTTAGTGCCGCTCCGATCCTAACAGGGCCTTAAACAAAGGTGGTTGGATTTTGGTGAGAGCTACTCACAAATCTGATTCCGTCTTTTCTATGAAAGGGACCCTTGTTGGCAAGGATTATGTTTGAGGACTTGCTACCAACCTCAAATCTTTCTAAGGTTTCTTTAAGTAGCAATTTATTCTAAGTGTTTTTACTTCATGACATTTTGTGCAGGCAACTAAACTATCATCGTACTCAATTTTTAATCTATCAAAATTACTAATAAGAGAAGCATGTTTCCGTTTCAAAGAGTTATATTTTTTACTCAAGATTCTACATTCATTAAACAATTCATGAAAAGCACTTATGTAACATCTCTCATTTCTAAATTTTCGTATAAGTTTCTAGTTGTAATATAAGTATCTATTTTAAATTCGATAAAAGAGCCAAAGTATAAATCTGAGAACTTATTCATAAGATTTGGGGATCTGTTCAAAAAGAAAAAAAAATCTGAGGACCTATATGTAAACCCTGAGGACCTAATCGTAAATATAATAATACAATGACTACACTGTAAAATATACAAAATTACAAAACCCGCTGCTTAAGCCTCTCTGCCTTCGTTCTCAAGAAACCCGAGAAGGTGTGTGGGAGAAGAAGAGAGAAAGAGAGAAAGAAGAAGAAAAATTAGGGGGAAGAAGAATAAGAGAAATTTGGGGGCTTTGAGATTTCTTGCTTAAATCTTCTCAATTGGGATCATAATTCTCAAAGGCAAGTATTCTAATACCATCCTACAAAAATATTTGTCTCTGTTCTTATATTAATTCTGAATAATCTGAAATATTTCTGCTTAGAACCTGATATTTCTCTATTTGGGCATAAAATCATAGATCTAAAATTTTTTGGTAAACTGACCCCTATACACTGTTTCAACTATAATTTTTAGCGTCAAATGTGGATTTAGGCAGGACCTAGTTCAATTGAAATTAGACTCTTATATCTTTCTTTTACCACTAATTTTGAAAAATTTTGGACACCAAATACTTATCCAAACATCTGTTTCAAATGAGCCTATAGATGCTGCAAAACAGGGATCAAAATTTCTAACCTTTTGATACTAAAATGCCTATAAGTCCCTGTTAAAAATTCTAATTTATATAAACTGACTTCATTCGAAACTAGACTTGTAAACCTTTCTTTTGATATATAGATTGAAAAATTTGGAATTCAAATGCCTATCCTGTTATCTATTGAAACCGACCCTATGAATTTTACAAAATAGTGATTTTATTTTTTACCTTTGGTTACTAAATCAATGGTAACTCATTGTTGAAAACCTTGATTCATACAAAATTTATTTAATTAGAAAATAGATTGATATATCTTTCAATAATAGCTTTCTTGAGGGTATTGGAGCATAATTGATAATCTGAAGTATTTATTCAATGTGCCTCTCGAATTCTGTCAGAAATCGAGCTTTGATCGATTTCGCATATTTTATTTTCAATCATTTGGAAATAGATTTCATTTAGTTCCCTTCACTCAATCGATGCTTATATTAATGCTTGAATTCTGGTTAGCTCTTGTTTATAAATTATTTACATTCTTGCAATATATTGTGTAACGTTTATGCTATATCACATTGACTCATATAGGCACATGTATATCCCATTGTTTCGCATTTGCTTACAAAAACTCTAAATTCTAGTTTGCTTTTCATTTGTGCAATTTATATTACTGCAAACCTCCTTAATCTTCTCTTTGCACTTTTACAAAAGCTTTCAAATTCAATCTCTCTCCGAAACAGATTGAATCGAAACGAATATTTTTCGGAATCGGGTTTAATCAGGAAAGTTTTTCATTGCACTAATTCACCCCCCTCTCTTAGTGTGCTCTTGATCCTAACAATTGGTATTAGAATAAGGATAGTTGATCTTCACCCATTGAAGGGGTAGTCAAATTCGCCCATTGAATTTGAAAGCTTCTGAATTCATAGGGGTATTTTTATAATTTAGACAAAAGACAGAAACTGGAATTTCTCAAATTCTGAAGGGATAAAACTATCTTTTTCCCAAAAAACCCTAATGCCCTACTCCCCTTTGCTGCTGCCGCCGCTGCCACCCTGCTGGCGGTGGCCTGTGCGGCGGGGCGGGGGCGCCGCCCTTGTAGGTGGGCACCACTGTGGGTTGGCGCCCCTTCGGGTGGCGTTGCCCCCACGAGTGCTGTGTCCGCGGGTGTAGTGCCCCGCCGGGCGGCCACCCTTGCGGGGGGGTTTGCCCGCAGGAGCAACGGTCGCAAGTACCGTTGCCCTGTGGCGCCTCAGCCCGCGGGCGCTATGGCCGCAGGCGCCTCACTCTGTGGTGCCTCTACCTGCGGGTCCAGCACCCGCAGGCGTCGCCCTTGCGCACGGGCACAGTGCCCGCATGTAGGTGGCCGCCTTGCCTATAGCCCTACCTGTTAGCGCCGTGCAGCAACGACCGCGGGTGGGGCACCCGCGGGCTGCCAGCCCCACCGGTTGCAAGCCTATTGCAAGCAGGCTGCCGGCTGGCTGCTGTAGGCACAGCCCCTTCTTTGCCTGCCTTCGGTTGTGCTGCACGCACGCAGATCGAGGGTAGCAACTGTTGCTGCCCTTCCTTGTTTTTGTGTCAACGATTTTGACGTCAAAATTCTTCCTAAACACAACACATGCAGTTCAAAACCAATCATTCGCACGAACAACCTGGCTCTGATACCACTGTTGGGAAATCTTAGGGGCGACATCACATGCGTAGCGGAAGAACAAAAAAACAAAATCCCCGATTCCCATAGAGATGTTCGTCGTCGTGCGAAGATTGGTGCGCAAAATCCACGAAACTTAAAACTGCGTATAGAGTAGATTGTGTTACCTAGGGAGATCGTATATCCCTATTTTCTCGCAGATCTTTAGGAGAGGGTGAAGGAGGTCAAGTGTCCTCCTCTCTAGCGGTGATCCACATAGCAGGGCTGCGACGATGCTCCTCAAAACTCCAGGCCTACTCTGAGGTGGAGAGGGGGAGGAGAATAGGAGAGGCAAGCAAAGGCTCTAGCCTATGAGGCTCTGAATCCCTCCTATTTATTGAGGTCTCCTGTCAAACCCTAATGGGTCCTCCCCTAGTGGGTATTGGATCTGCATCCAATAAGACAAGGGCTCCGTCGGATATCTCATATCCGAACCTCTAATTATCGCAATGCCTACCATATGTGTGTGACCCTCTGGGCCCAATATCTAGCTAGCCGTGAGTCATACCTGTCAGAACTCCTTCTAACTCAGTGAATTATTATCTCTGTAATAATTCACTTGACTCATCGACTACGGTCGTACTAGGCCACTACGTCATAGTCCCCAGACGATACAAGGGAATCCAATCCATTGGATCTGTCTGTCCTCAGTTACCGTGTACCTATAGTTCCTCATCCATCTAATATCCCTGAGACCGTATATCGAGCATGGTGCTGTCAAGCCCATATGGTTTCTACTTGAGTCTCGCTCTAATGGATTCTCTCGAAGAACTCTTTCTCTCTCAACTTGAGTGACCCTGGCCAGGGATTTTTCTGAGCAAGAACACATGGGATATTCTTCTTATGACGCCGAGAGTGGATGATCCTCTATCAACACTCAATAGCCCTCGTAAGGTTGACTACCACTCCCAATGACCAACTGTACTAGATCTGGGACAACCAAACCTATAAGTCTAGTATCAAAGAGTGGAGCACTCATACAGGACATCCTTGGTGTCTCAAGTCTAAGGACCAGGTACACCACTAGGACTACGGAATCGCTGTCTAACAATAAGGCATCATCAACCATCCAACATTCCATAAGCGACTCAATCAGTGAACTCATTCTCCAATGAGCACCTGTATTGTATCCCTAGTGTCCCTACATGAGCAGCTATGAGACCAGCTGCATCCATCATATGGACGGGTATACAGCACACCAGTCTGTCCGGTTATCACGATGTCCCTCTCAAGTAACCTATGACCGGGATTATTTAAGATATGTGTTAAAAGGTGAATCGATCTCATTATCATGATCTCAACACGATCCGATTCCCATTGCACAAATCCAAAAACATCACAATATATATATGCATATATGCAATAGTTATAAAGTGGTATACGCCAAAATATAATAAGCAAAAAGATTCTGTATCAAGTCACACATGCCATCACTCACGTGATTGGCTTGCTGGGCACCTATGACTAGCATTAAGGGCCCAGTTGGCTCCTAACTAAGTTAGTGGGATTACCACCAAATCTACGAACTAACCATAATAATTAAGACAATTGATAAAGTATTCTTATTTCGGTACATCAATTACTCTCCAGCGAGCTTCCGGCGATCTTCCGGCAGTTAGGATCGTAGCGGCACTAAGAGGGTGGGTGAATTAGTGTAGTGGATTAAAACTTGTAAGTTTGAAAACGAATTCGTAAATGCGAGGAGATTTTGATTCGATAGTAACTTGAGAAGATGAAAACGAAAGCTTACTGCAGTGTAAATAACAATTTCAGAAAGGTAAGTACTCACACATTCAAGGAACACACCAATTTAAAGTGGTTCGGTCAAATGACCTACATCCACTTGCGAAGCCTTCTTCGATGAGGCTCCCAACTTCCACTAGCAAATCACTTTGAAGGGGAAGGACAAATACCCCTCTTACAACCTTTTACAGTGGTTCACACTCTTACAAATTTTCAACGAGAAAGAACGAGGTGAACACTCAAGCAATTGAAAATAAGACTTACTAAAGACTTTTCTAAGGCTTTTATCTCAATCAATTGCTTCTCAAAGGTTGTCTTCTCTATTAAGAATTGAGGGGTATTTATAGGCCCCAAGAGGATTCAAATTTGGGCTCCAAATTTTGAATTCTCTTGGGTTCCCGATGCTGACGGTGCCACCGCCTGTCAGTGTCTGACACTGACATGTACTGGCGGTGCCACCGTCGGACCTCTCGGGTGCTAGGTGGTGCCACCGCCCAGTATGGTGGTACCACCACCCGATCCTTGGGTTCTAGGTGGTGCCACCACCCAGTCCGGCGCTTCCACTGCCCAATTTTACCAGTCATTAGTTGGGCTTTAAATCCAGCCCAAACTAAGTCATATTCGGGCCCAATTGACCCCTAACCAGGATATAGAATTATCCCTTAATTCTAACCCTAATTATATGCAAACTATACAACTGAAAACATAGTCCTAAGCAAGTTTTTAACTGGCAAATGTCGAGTCTCCTTCTGGCGAGCTATCCGGCGATCTTCCGACGAACTTCCGATACACCCTCGGATTTCTTCCGGCGGACTCCCAGTAGGCTCCCGATCTTGTGGCGAGTTCAACAAGCAGCCGAGCCTTCTCGGTGATCTCTGCGAACCTCCAACGATCTCTTCGGCAGACTTTCGAAAACTCTGCCAAGTCCCCGATTTCTTCTCGGTTGGTTCTGGCAACATCTCCGACGAATATTCGGACTCTCGAACACCCATCGAACTTGACTTTGGTAGACTTGCTTTATGTCTTCAAGCTATCGTAGTTAATCTTGCACATGTAAAACAAAAGTTTGACCTAGACAATTACTCCTAAGCAATTAATCAAGTTGTCTGGCATGTCATTGGTCCCTCGACGCTTCGTCTGATTCTTCGGCACATCGTCCTCTCTTGCAGCCTATTGCCCAATCGGCCAATTGACTCCACAACTCCGATATCCTTAGCGCAATACCCGCTCTTCTTGGCTCGATGCCCGAATCCATGGCCCGAAGCCTTCTGTCGATACGTCGACCGATCCACCGGCCCAACGTCCAATCTTCTGACATGTTCCTCCGGCACAACATGATTTTCCTATTTTAATTATCTCATCTTGATCGAAGCATCCTCCGTCACTCAAAACGCAGATTAAATCATAAACACCTATCAAGTGGTTTTATCATCAAAATACAAGATTCAACACCGGCGAACTTCCGATGAACTACCAACAATGTTCCGGCAGACTCTCGGTAAGCTCCTGAACTTTACGACGATCTTTTTCACAAGTTCCGACGAGCTTCTTTGGCAAGCTCCTGGACTTCTCGATTGGTTTCGGTAGAACATCTGACGAATATCCAGACTTCCGACGAACTCTTGAACTCCCAATAAGATCTCGATCTTGACTCCGGCACAATACCTGCTTTATGTCTTACTGCTATCGTAGTTAATCCTACACACTTTTCTCAATATATAGATTGGATCAAATAATTTACAATTAATTTCATTATCAAAATCTGAGATTCAACACTTAGAACTAGAGGAGGGATCTCTTAAGTAATTGTTATAGTGTTTTCCCACTTTTAAGCTCTTTGTGCTTGTGTGATCTAATCAGGGATAAGAGAGGTATTTATAGGCCTCAAGTGGATTCATCCCCGGTTTTCGGGTATTGGCGGTACCACCGCCTATTTTCACTTAGCCCAACACAGCCCAAACTTGGGCCCAATTGGCCCCTAATTGAGTTGGCCCAATTTCAACCCAATTATGTACTAACTACGAATTGAGTTGGCCCCTAAGTCTAGATTTCTTCTGGTGAGCTTCCGGAGATCTTCTAGCGAACTTCCGACGATCTCTCGACAATGTTCCAACGGACTCCCAGCAAGCTCTTGGACTTCATGATGATCTTCGTGGTGAGTTTCAATGAGCTTCTTTGGCAAGCTCTTAGACTTCTCGGTCAATTCCGATAGAACTTCCAATGAACATCCGAACTTCCGACGAACTCTCGAACTCCCAACGAAGTCTTGTTCTTGACTCCGGGACTTCATTTTGCTTTATGCCTTGATTGCTATCGTAGTTAATCCTGCACACTTAAAACCTACTTTGATCTAGACAATTATTATAAAGCTTAAATCAAATGTTATTCGGTATGTCATTGGTTCATCGACGCTTCGTCCGATTCTTTGGCGCATCGTCCTCTCTTGCGTCCTATTGCCTAAGCGGTTAGTTGACCTCCGTAACTACAATTTCTTTGGCACAATTTCCACTCTTCTTGGCTCGATGCCCGAACCCATGGTCCGAAGCCTTCTGTCGAAATGTCGATCGGTCCTCCGGCTCAACGTTCAATCTTCTACCATGTTCTACACTGGCCCAACTATTGAATCTCGAATTTTGATGATAAAATCAATTGATGGGTTAATTGATCTAATCCATATTATTGAGTTAAGTGTGCAGGATTAATTACGATAACCAGAAAACATAAAAAAAGAATACCGAAGTCAAGTTCGATGGACGTTTAAGAGTCCGAACAATCGTCGGAGATGCTGCCGGAACCAACCGAGAAGAAATCGGGAACCTATCGAAATTTTCGGAAGTACGCCGAAGAGATCGTCGGAGGTTCACGGAGATCATCGAGAAGGCTTGGCTACTCGTTGAAGTCGTCACAAGATCGGGAGCTTGCTGAGAGTCCATCGGAAGAAATCCAAGGGCATATCGGAAGTCCGCCGAAAGTTCGTCGGATAGCTCGCCGGAACAAGACTCGACGTTCGCGGTTGAAAACTTGCTTGGGATGTTTTTAGTTATGTAGTTCACATGTAATTAGGATAAGATTAAAAGATAATCCTATATCCTAGTTAGGGGCCAACTGGGCCCAAAATTAGACTTGGTTTGGGCTGAACTTAAAGCCCAACCTGTGAACCGAAGGGTTTGGTGGTGGCACCGCCAAATTGGGCGGTGGCACCGCCCAGCACCCGAGAGCCAAGCGGTGGCACCGCTAGTACACTGTCAGTGTCAGACACTGACAAGCGGTGGCACCACCACTGACAGGCGGTGGCACCGCCAGCATCGGGAACCAAAGAGAATTCAAATTTTTGAGCCTAAATTTGAATCCTCTTGAGGCCTATAAATACCCCTCAAATCTTAGCTGAGATTACAACTTTTTGAGAAGCAATTGATTGAGAGAAAGGTCTTAGAAAAGTCTTAGTAAGTCTTGTTTTCAATTTGCTAGAGTGTTCACCTCCTTCTTTCTTGCTGAAAATTTGTAAGAGTGTGAACTGTTTGTAAAAGGTTGTAAGAGGGGTATTTGCCCTTCCTCTTCAAGAGATTTGCTAGTGGAAGGTGGGAGCCTCATCGAAGAGGGCCTCGCAAGTGAATGTAGGTCATTTGACCGAACCACTTTAAAATCGGCGTGATCTCTGGTTTGCATTTTCTTATTGCTATTTACATTACTGCAAACCTTCTTACGTGCTTTATTTCCTCATTACCTTTGTTGCACACCTTTACGAACACACGTTCAAGTTAAGCTTTTCAAGTTCGGTTTTTATCGTACGAAAGATTTGTCGAAACCAATGTTTTAATCCGCTGCACTAATTCACCCCCCCCTCTTAGTGCCGCTCCGATCCTAATAGTTGGTATCAGAGCTAGGCTCACTCTCATATTTGGCTTAATACCCAACAGATATGGCTTACTCCGGCATACATAAGGGTCATTCTATCACACGTCCACCCATGTTTAATGGGTTAGATTATACTTATTGGAAGACTCGTATGAGGATCTTCCTCATTTCCATGGATTTCGAGCTTTGGACTATTGCCGAAAACGGATTTCAAAAATCTTGTCTTCCGATGAGCGAGTGGAATGAATCGGAGAAGAAGGTTTTTACTTTAAACACAAAGGCTATGAATGCTTTGTTTTGTGCACTAGACAAAAATGAATTTAATCGTGTTTCAATTTGTGATTCGGCTTTTGATATTTGGAGAACTCTTGAGGTCACTCATGAAGGCACTAGCCAAGTGAAAGAGTCCAAAATCAACATCCTTGTGCACTCTTACGAACTTTTCCGAATGAAACCAATTAAGTCCATCGGAGACATGTACACCCGGTTAACGGATGTCATCAATGGACTCAAAGCTCTTGGTAAAGATTTTACTAACTTTGAACTAGTAACTAAAATCTTAATATCCCTCCCTAAAAGTTGGGATCCAAAAGTTATGGCCATTCAAGAGGCCAAAGACCTTAAAACATTTCCTCTTGAAGAACCTATTGGGTCTCTAATGACCTACGAAATGACATGTCAAGCTCATGACGAGCTCGAGAACCCCCTTCCAAAGAACAGGAAGGATATGGCACTCACATCACAAAAAGATCACTTGAAAGGAATATCAAGTGATGAGGACAGTGACAATGACATTGCACTTTTGACTCAAAAATTTAAAAAAATTTTAAGAAAGAACAAATTTAAAAATAATACAAAAAAAAATTTGAACACAAGAAGGACCAAGTTATTTGCTATGAGTGCAAAAAATCAGGACACTACAAGAACAATTGTCCCCAAGCCAGAAAGAGAACATCAAAGAAGAAGGCGCTCAAGGCAACGTGGGATGATTCAAGCGTGTCCGAAGAAGAGGAGTCCAACACCGAGCAAATTGCTCATTATGCCCTAATGGCCATCGGAGAAGAGGTAACGGATTTAATTGATGCAGATTTACCATATCATGAATTATTAAATGCCTTCCATGAGTTATTTGATGAATGTAAGACAATTAGTAGAAAATACAAATTGCTAAAAAAGGAGCATGATAGTCTCACTTGTGATGTCGATAAATTAAAGACTGAATATCATGATAGTTTAGCTCCATGTATAAAATGTCATGATCTAGAAACTCTCCAAAAGGAGAACTTGCTACTTAAGGACACCTTGAAGAAATTTGAGGTTGGTAGTAAGTCTTTGAACATGATCCTTACAAATAAGGGTCACGTTCCTAAAAGAAGTGGAATCGAATTTGTGAGAAGTCCTCACCAAAATCCAACCACCTTCATTAAAGGCCTTGTCTTACATGTTCAGCACTAAAGCAATTGCAACTTTTGTTGCAAATATGGACATAAAACTTATAAATGTCCATTCAAGAAAATTAGTTCGAACAAACTAATTTAGGTTTCTAAAGGAACCATGATCAATTCTATGCAATATGATGAACAAGTCAAATCAGTTTTTAAGGCACCAAAAAGAAAATGGGTACTTAAAAATAATCCCTTCTTGTAGAAACATACACCATCACAAGCTAGGAGCAAGAGATGGTATCTAGATAGTGGATGCTCAAGACATATGACTGGAGATCCATCTCATTTCTCTATGCTCACTAGCAAAGAAGAAGGGTACGTCACCTTGGGAGACAACAACCAAGGCAAAATCATTGGCAAGGGAACCATAGGTAACAAATTAAATTTTTCTATTAATGATGTCTTACTAGTTGATGGATTGAAACATAATCTCTTGAGTATTAGTCAATTATGCGATAAAGGTTATATCGTTAGATTTGAATCAAATGTGTGTATTATTGAAAAACCAAACCATAACATAACTATGATTGCATTAAAACAAAATAATGTCTACACCATCAACCTTGATGAACTAAGTAATGAAATGTGCTTCTCCGCTTTAAATAATGATGCTTGGCTTTGGCATAGGAGACTAGGCCATGCAAGCATGAAACTAATATCTAAGATCTCATCTAGAGAATTAGTACGAGGAATTCCAAATATGAAGTTTATTAAGGACAAAGTATGTGATGCATGTCAACTAGGTAAACAAATAAAAACTAGTTTCAAACCAAAAATTCAAATTAGCACCACTAGACCATTACAATTGATTCATTTGGACTTATTTGGACCAATTGACACGACAAGTCTAGGAGGAAGCAAATATGCGTTTGTAATTGTGGATGACTATACTAGATATACTTGGACTTATTTCTTAGCTCACAAAAGTGATTGTTTCAAGTGTTTCTCTAAATTTTGTAAACTCACTTAAAACGAAAAAGGCTTCATGATTTCATCAATTCGGAGTGATCACAGTGGCGAATTTCAAAACCGTGACTTTCAAAATTTTTGTGAAGTTAATGGATACAATCACAACTTCTCCACTCCGAGGAATCCTCAACAAAATGGAGTTGTTGAAAGAAAAAATAGAAACCTACAAGAAATGGCAAGAACGATGTTAAATGAACATAGTCTACCCAAGTATTTTTGGGCCGAAGCCGTGAATACGGCTTGCTACATCATGAATAGGGTTCTAATAAGATCGTCCCAATCAAAAACTCCCTATGAATTATGGAATAACAAAAAACCAAATATTTCTTATTTTAATGTTTTCGGTTGTAAATGCTTTATTTTGAATGAAAGGGATGCCTTAGGAAAATTTGATGCTAAATCCGATGAAGGCATCTTTCTTGGTTACTCTTCCAATTCTAAGGCTTTTCGGGTTTTTAACAAAAGAACCTTAGTAATAGAAGAATCTATTCATGTAGTTTTTAATGAAATTTATGATTTAAAGAAAAATGATTTTGATGATGATCTTGGTTTTGATAATTTAAATTTAAATGAACCCCCTCCTCAAAATAGTAACTTGGATGCACCTTCTTCCGAAATTTCCTTACCCAAGGAATGGAAGTATATAGATGCTCATCCAAAGGAGCTAATTATAGAAGATACATCAAAAGGGGTTCAAACTCATTCCTCTTTCAAGAATTTTTGTGCTAACACCGCCTTCCTTTCTCAAATCAAACCTAAATACATTGACGAGGCCTTAAAAGATGATTTTTGGGTTATTGCAATGCAAGAGGAATAGAATCAATTTGAGAGGAATAAGGTATGGAAGCTTGTTCCTAGACCTAGTGACCATTTAGTCATTGGTACTAAATGGGTCTTTAGAAACAAGCAAGACGAAAATGATATCGTGATTAGAAACAAGGCTAGATTAGTGGCCAAAGGTTTCAACCAAGAAGAAGGTATCGATTACTAAGAAACCTTCACTCCCGTAGCTCGATTAGAAGCCATAAGGATGCTCCTTGCCTATGCTAGTAGTAATAACTTTAAACTATTTCAAATGGACATCAAAAGTGCCTTCTTGAATAGTTTTATTTCGGAAGAAGTATATGTTGAACAACCTCCCGGATTTGAAAATTCTCTTCTACCTAATCAAGTATTCAAATTGACTAAGGCCCTCTATGGTTTAAAACAAGCTCCTAGAGCTTGGTACGAAAGACTTAGTTCCTTTCTTATTTCAAATAATTTTACCAAAGGCAAGGTTGATACTACATTGTTTATCAAACACTTAGAAGATAATTTTCTTATTGTGTAAATTTATGTTGACGATATTATTTTTGGCTCTTCGGATGAATCACTATGTGAATCATTTGCCAAATGTATGAGTCATGAATTTGAAATAAGTTTAATGGGTGAATTAACTTTCTTTTTAGGATTACAAATCAAACAACTTAGTGATGGTATATTTCTTAACCAATCTAAATATACATTAGAATTGTTAAAACGATTTAACATGGATAATTCAAAAGCAACAAACACCCCGATGAGTACTTCGACTAAGTTAGATTTGGCTGAAAATAGTGAAAAATTCGATCAAAAAACATATAGGGGAATGATAGATAGTCTACTCTACCTCACCGCGACTAGACCGGATATTATGTTTAGTATAGAACATTGAGCTAGGTTTCAATCTAATCCTAAATTATCTCATCTTAAGAGTGTTAAAAGAATATTTAGGTATCTTAAAGGAACTCCAAATTTAGGATTGTGGTATCCAAAATCTGAAAAATTCGATTTAATAGCTTATGCAGATGCCGATTTTGGCGGATGCAAGATAGATAGAAAAAGTACATCCGGAACATGCCAATTTTTAGAACATGCACTTGTTTCTTGGACTTCCAAGAAACAAAATTCAATTGCACTATCTACGATGGAAGTCGAATACATTGCTGCAAGTGCATGCTGTGCACAAGTTGTTTGGATGAAAAATACATTAGAAGACTATAGAATTCACTTCAAAAACATTCCTATAAAATGTGATAATACTAGTGCCATATGTCTTACTAAAAATCCAATTCAGCACTCTAGAACTAAACACATCGACATTAGGCATCATTTCATATGTGATCACGTCCTTAACAATAATGTTGTTTTAGAATTTATTGACACAAAGCATCAATTGGCAGATATTTTTACAAAAGCCTTAAATGAAGACCAATTTGAATTCATTAGAAGGGAACTAGGCATGTTAAATTATCCCTGAAAATAAGCTTGTTTGAATATATTTTTCGAAAAATGTCTCATCCTTTTTCGTTCTTCTATGGATTTGACTTCATCATTCTCCTTCGATTCAAAATGACATATTGAAGTACAACTCATTATCTTAACCTATCTTGAGTCAAACATCTCTGAAAAACAAAAGGGGGAAGAAAGGATTTTTTTTCTTTCTTCTTCCGTAGCACGCCAGCGGTGGCACCGCCAAAACCGACGGTAGCACCGCCTGAGCGCTCGGGCGCCAGGCGGTGGCACCGCTCGGTTTGGTGGTGGCACCGCCCGAGACACCCTTTAAATACCGAAGGGTTAGGGCCGACAGTAACACTGCCCCCAACTCGTGAAGGCCTCCCTCAAACTCTCCCAAAAACCTTCCTAACTCTCATTCTAACCTCTAGAAGTCTTGGAGAGGGATTCTTATTGGTCCAAGCTCTCCATCCTCCAAGAAACACTCCATAAGGTAAAATCTTTCCTTCCTCTTTTTGTTTTACCTACTCATTACAATTTCATTTTTTTTCTATCATCTTGTCTAGATAATGGCTCCTAAGAGATCAAAAGGGAAAAGGATTGAAGGAGATTCATATGACCACAATCTTTTTAGATCCAAAGAAGAGGCCCTTAGGTTTCCAAAATTTGAAACAAGATGTATCCATAAGGGTAAACACGTTGATCTCGATGAACTAGGAGACTTAGAATCCATTAGGTGGTTTGCTCATCTAGAGGCCCTACCTCTCCTACAAATAGATGAACCAATTTATCCTAGGTTGGTTAGGCTCTTTTATGCAAACCTATGGGTAGATAACGATAGCCTAAGTACTTATCTTTTAGGAACGTAAATTAGGATTTTTGATAATACTATTTGTGAACTAATTGGAATCACTGAAAAAGATAGGGGCTGCTACTTTAGAGGTAAATGGGATGTTAATATAATCGGAGCAACTTACACCGAAGCTGTCGAAACTATTTTTACAAACTCGGACCTCGGAATAATACCCAAAAGCTGCGAACACTTACTACCTTTTAACTCTAAGATTCTTCATCATATCATAACAAGCATACTATTCCATAAGCAATTTCATCTTGATGAAATAAGTCTAATAGAGATAAGCACCATGTATTGGATTATGACCGATCAATATAACTGTTTTGGATACTCAATACGGTAACACATGCAGGATATTACAGCTAAAGATACTATGTTGCCATATGGGGGGTTAATCGCTAGATTTCTTCTTACCTATGACATTTGCATCCCACCCGATGAAGAAACAATTCAAAGTGATAGATATAACATCATCAATAAAAATCTACTAAAAAGACTTAGGTGCACATTTAACAATGGAATATGGGTAAGGTAACCTAGAAGGACTGATCCTATTCCTCCACTAGTAGAGTAACTAGAAACACCAATTTTTAGGGTAAATAAATCTCCTCCTCCTAGTCCCTTTGGCGCAGTACCTTCAGCTCCTGTTTCATCCTCTGAAGGACTCATTATGGCAGAACTGTCTCAGATCAAATTCCAACAAGACCAACTCAAATCGCAGCAAGAACAAATTCAACTCTAGCAAATTGAAATTTTAAAGGAACTACGACAAATGAATCAAAAAATAGATGTTATGTATCAGCACTATGGATTACCTCCTAAGGATTAATTGATGTATCTTTTTATTCTGTTCTGTTTACTCTTAATATCAAGTTCGAAGCTTGTCATCTTTTGAACGAAAACTGAACCTTCTTCTTAGATGTATTTTTAAAATTCTGGATATATGCTGATTTCTTTTCTAGATGAATGCTTTTTTTTAAGATAAATTTTAGATAAATATTTTTGGTAAATTTGAATGATTAATCTTAATGCTGGATTTTTTCTCTAATGATTTTATGATCACAAATTGTGTGCTTCAAAGTCTCATCACCTTTTTGTTGATGATAAAGGGGGAGAAAAGTGATGACTTGTACCATTTTGATAGCATGACTTATATGAATTGCAAAAGCTTGTGTGATATGAATGTCTTATATACCTTGCAAAATCTTTGAGAATATCACAAGATTGATTGATCATATTGAAAGCATGCCTTACATCTATATCATGAAATTCATGTTGAAAATCTTTATCTCCTGTCGTAGTAAAAATGTTAGGACTCTAGCTAGAAGAGTCCTAATCGAGAGGGACATTCTGTTAGGACTCTAGCTAGGAGAGTCCTAATTGAGAGGGACATTCTGTTAGGACTCTAGCTAGGAGAGTCCTAATTGAAAGGGACATTCTGTTAGGAGGTTTTTTCTTAGAGAAGAATTAGGAGTTGGAAGGGAATAGGAGTCTTGAGTATGAGTCATATTAGGAGTTGGTTAGAAGTAAGAGTCTTAAGTAGGAGTCCTATTATGAGTTAGGGTTTAGAAGCCCTATAAATAGCCATGTATTCCTTCTCTTTTCTAAAGCAATAGATGAATCTTTTTTGCAGCCTTTGAGCAGCAACTTGGAGGGAGGAACCCCTATAGAGTTCCAAGGAGGCTAATCCCCTAAAGAGATCAACCCCAAGTTTAGAATCTGTAAGGGTTCTAACACCTGGTATCAGAGCAGCGTTCTTGGCGTCTCGCTGCCCTTCCACAGCCATCCATCAACCCTCCACAACCATCCAAAGCAATTCCCACAATTGCTTAAAAGATCGTCGCCCAATTCCACCATCATCTCCACCACCGCAGATCAACCTTTGATCTCCCCGTGAATTGCAACAGGTTCTAGTTTCCTACCTTACTGCTGCTGCAATTTATTTATTCCTATCCAAAAATCCAAAAAAAAAAAGAAAAAAAAATCGTTCCTTTATTGCTGCAAATTTTCATCGTAAGTTGCTGAAATTTTTCGACAAGAATTCTGCTATCGCAACTTACACCAATTTTCTTACTGTTACTGTCGAAATTTTCTTGATGGACATCCTTGCTATCATATAAACTGAGATATTGTGTCAACTCTCTCCTCAAATCTCTCAAATTTTTTGTGGAGATTTCGTCGAGAAACCGCTGTTTCTTCGACGATAATTCTGCTCTTACAAGACAACACAATTCTGCAGCAAACTTTCACTGATTTCTATCAAACCTATACATGCCTTTAACTCATCAACAAAAGAGAGATCTTAACATCACAGATTTGGAGTCATATACTATGGCATCTGAGGAGGCAATCAATGCTAAATTTGAAGCCTTTGAGGCACGAATGGAGGATAAGATTCGGACTCTCCTTACCGAATTCAGTTTGGGCCGACCACCAAGCCCGAAGAAATCACATCAAGGAGAGAGCTCTAACCAATCACATCATGCCCAAAGAGATGACTTCCAAAAGAGGGGAGGCTCTATGACCGACCCCAACTATTCACGCATGAGAGTGGACTTCCCTAGATGGGAAGAAGGAGACCCAATTGGTTGGATCTCGCGCGCTGAGCGATATTTTCAGTACCATAAAACTGCGGATGCATCCATGGTGGAAATTGCAGCTATACATCTTGAAGGGGATGCCATACAATGGTTTGACTGGTTTAAACACACTTATGGAGCCCTTTCATGGTGACAATTCAAAGAAGGACTACTGATCCGCTTCGGACCAACTTATTACGAGAACATTGACGGACAACTAGCAAAGATCCAACAAACCTCTACCATTCAGGAGTACCAAACCAGATTTGAAAGGTTATCTAATCAAACTCGTGATTGGTCTGAAAAATAGTTATTGGGGACTTTTATTGAGGGCTTAAAGCCGGAGATCCGGGGAGAAGTTAAGGCGCGACAACCATACACGCTTATGGAAGCCATCTCTTTCGCACGACTTCAAGAGGAGCGATTGAACCATGAAGCCCGGAGGACAAGGATCACTCCACGACCTACAATACTAAAGCCCTCAGCCCCCCCTACTATCAACCGAGTCCCTGCACCGAAAAGGTTAACAAGAGAAGAACTTCGGGAGCGATCTGCGAAGGGGTTATGTTGGCATTGCGACGAGCCGTGGAGCCGCAAGCATCGCTGTAAAAAAGGTAGACTTCTTATGATTGAACCAGTAGAAGAAGAGGTCATTGAACATCTAGAAGAGAGCCTTGAACATGAAGAAGAAGATATGGAAGAAGAGCCACAGCCGACCGACATTACGGTACACGCACTAGCCGGCTATTCAAATCCGCAAACGATGAAAGTTGGAGGCCTTCTCAAACAACAACCGATCACTGTTCTCATCGACACGGGTAGCACTAATAACTTCCTGAATAGTAAGGTTGCTGCTCGGATGGCACTGCATATTGAAGGTTGCAGCAAGTTCGATGTAAAGGTTGCCGACGGTAGAATCCTAAAGTGCGACCAAAGATGCCCGCAGGTGAAACTATTACTACAAGACCAAGAAATTATCACCGATTTCTTCCTCCTACCAATCGATGACTATGAGGCAGTGCTTGGTATAGAATGGCTGACTACACTAGGTGATGTCTCTTGGAGCTTTTCTAAATTAATTATGAAATTCTACTGTAAGGGCAAGCAGATCATCCTACGCGGGAAGCGCGGAAGCAACGTTACCACTGTTTCGACCCAACGAATGGAGAAAGTTTTACACAAGGTAAATGGTGCCTTTTTTATGCACCTCCAGCAGCAACCAGAGGGGAAGAAAATAGAATTTGAAGATCAAAATCTTGCCCAATTACTTATTGAATTTGCCGACATATTTGCTGAACCGCGCGGTCTTCCTCCTTCTCGGCAACATGACCATCGAATTCCAATCCTTCCGGGCAAGCCACCAGCGAACACTCGACCATACTGATATCCTCACCTCCAGAAAGATGAAATTGAAAAGATCGTAAAGGAGATGCTTGAAACAGGGGTGATTCGACCAAGTTGCAACCCCTATTCCTCACCGGTGCTACTTGTACGCAAGAAGGACGGAACTTGGCGGATGTGCATCGACTACCGAGCTTTAAATGGCATCACCATCAAGGACAAATACCCAATACCAGTGGTGGATGAACTTCTTGATGAATTGAAAGGAGCTCGAGTCTTCACGAAGTTGGACCTCCGATCCGGTTACCACCAAATTCGGGTATGTAACGATGACATTCCAAAAACTGCATTTCGCACACATGATGGCCATTATGAATTCTTGGTAATGCCTTTTGGACTCACTAATGCTCCTTCAACCTTTCAAAGTCTCATGAATGATATATTTCGGAGCTTTCTTCGTAAATTTGTGCTGGTATTTTTTGATGATATTCTCGTTTACAGCCCTTCTCTTGAGACTCACTTTCAGCATTTACGGATTGTTTTGACGATCCTTCGGGAGAATACTCTTTTTGTTAAGCAACCAAAGTGCAGCTTTCTCCAGCAAAAAGTAGAGTACCTTGGGCATATAATATCAGAAGAAGGAGTGGCGGTAGACCCAACAAAAATTGAGGCAATGCAAGGCTGGCCGAAACCAACAAACGTGAAATTACTGCGGGGGTTCCTTGGACTAACGGGCTACTACCGAAAATTTGTTAAGGACTATGGGAAGATCAGTGCACCACTCACTTCTTTACTGAAAAATGATGCTTTCCAATGGTCGGACAAAGCCTCTGCTGCCTTCGACAAACTTAAAGCAGCCATGACAACGACGCCGGTGCTTGCGCTACCAGATTTCAATAGACCCTTCATCATTGAGGCCGACGCATCTGGAGTCGGAATTGGAGCCATTCTCATATAAAATGGTCGACCACTCGCATACACTAGCAAGGCATTATCTCCCTCCCATCAAAATATGTCAGTATATGATAAGGAGATGCTTGCCATTGTACACGCAGTAACGAGGTGGAGACCCTACCTGATCGGTCGGCGATTTCAAATTAAAACTGACCATAAAAGCCTCAAGTACTTTTTGGAGCAAAAGATATCATCCCCTGAGCAGCAAAAATGGGTAACCAAACTTCTTGGATTTGATTATGAAATTATTTACAAAAAGGGGAAAGAAAATGTTGTTGCAGATGCACTCTCACGGCTACCTGAACAAGCTAAGGTTTCAGCCATCTCCCTTCCTACCACCGGTCTCCTCGAGGACATTAGGGAAGAATGGAAGAAGGATTCAGAGATTAGCAAGATCATAAAAAAATTGGAGGAGGATCCAAGTGCAATAGCTCACTACACTTGGGATTCGAGGGATTTACGCTACAAAGGTCGCATTGTGCTTATACCTGACTCCCCTTGCATCGCAATCATCTTGCATGAAATGCACTCTATACCTTCAGCAGGGCACTCTGGATTCCTAAGAACCTACAAAAGAGTGAAGCAAAATTTTTATTGGAGAGGGATGAAAAAATTTATTGCTGAATATGTGGCACAATGTGATGTATGTCAACAGCACAAGGGTGAAACTGTGGCAAATCCAAGGAAGCTACAACCACTACCCATACCAGACTCAGTGTGGACTGACATCTCCATGGACTTCATTGAAGGGCTGCCATCTTCCAAAGGTAAAAGCACGATTCTCGTGGTGGTTGATCGACTTACGAAATATGCTCATTTTTGTGCTGTGAGAAATCCCTACACTGCTGCTAGTATTGCTTAGATTTTCATAGAAAATATTGTTAAACTGCATGGGATGCCAAGGTCCATCGTAAGTGATCGTGACAGGATCTTCACTAGTAAATTTTGGACCGAGTTATTTCAGTTACAAGGCACCAAACTCAAGATGAGCACAACATATCATCCACAAACTGACGGCCAAACAGAGGTGGTAAATAGGTGCTTAGAGACGTACCTCCGGTGTTTCGCTAGCGACCGACCAAAAGAGTGGGCAAAATGGCTTCCTTGGGCCGAATGGTGGTATAATACTATATATCATTCATCTACAAAATGTGTCCCTTATGAAGCATTGTATGGTCGACCAGCACCTGTGATTCCAAAGTATGTAATTGGCTCGGCCAAGGTAGATCAAGTTGACCAAGAATTGATTGATAGGGACAAACTCTTACAACTGTTAAAAGATAATCTCTCTACCGCTCAAGCCAGAATGAAGCAGCAAGCCGACACACGATGAAGTGAAAGAGAATTTTCAGTGGGAGATTGGGTTTATCTTCGCCTACAACCATATAAGCAACTCTCTATCAACACTCGAGCCTCCATGAAGCTATCCCCACGTTTTTATGGGCCCTATCAGATCACAGAGTGTATTGGAGCCGTGGCATACAGACTTAAATTACCTGAAGATGCCAAAATTCACCCTGTCTTCCACGTATCATGCCTAAAGCCCAAGTTGGGAGAACACGAGTCATCCCAGATCCAACTGACCAACACAACTGAGGATGGAGTTATTCAAGCCCAACCACAGGCCATCCTCGATCGTAGGATCGTGATGCGTCGCCGACATCCCTCTACTGAAGTACTAGCGCATTGGAATAATCTACCACTTGAAGACGCCACATGGGAACCATATGAGGAGCTGAAGACCCGGTTCCCTGAGTTCATGCAATCTCAGCCTTGAGGACAAGGCTGATTTGAAGAGGACGGGTCTGTTAGGACTCTAACTAGGAGAGTCCTAATTGAGAGGGACATTCTGTTAGGACTCTAGCTAGGAGAGTCCTAATTGAGAGGGACATTCTGTTAGGACTCTAGCTAGGAGAGTCCTAATTGAGAGGGACACTCTATTAGGACTCTAACTAGGAGAGTCTTAATTGAAAGGGACATTCTGTTAGGAGGTTTTTTCTTAGAGAAGAATTAGGAGTTGTAAGGGAATAGGAGTCTTGAGTATGAGTCATATTAGGAGTTGGTTAGAAGTAAGAGTCTTAAGTAGGAGTCCTATTAGGAGTTAGGGTTTAGAAGCCCTATAAATAGCCATGTATTCCTTCTCTTTTCTAAAGCAATAGATGAATCTTTTTTGCAGCCTTTGAGCAGCAACTTGGAGGGAGGAACCCCTATAGAGTTCCAAGGAGGTCGATGTTGGGAAATCATGGGGGGGCGACATCATATGCACAGCGGAAGAACAAGAAAACAAAAATCCCCGATTCCCAAAAAGATGTTCGTCGTCGTGCGAAGATTGGTGCGCAAAATCCGCAAAACACAAAACTGCGTATAGAGATTGTGTTACCTAGGGAGATCGTATATCCCTGTTTCCTTGCAGATCCTCAGGAGAGGGTGAAGGAGGTCAAGCGTCCTCCTCTCTAGCGGTGATCCACACAGCAGGGTTGCGACGACGCTCCTCAAAACTCCAGGCCTACTCTGAGGTGGAGAGGGAGAGGAGAATAGGAAGGGCAAGCAAAGACTCTAGCCTATGAGGCTGTGAATCCCTCCTATTTATAGAGATCCCGTGTCAAAACCCTAATGGGTCCTTTCCCTAGTGGGTATTGGATCTGCATCCAATAAGACAAGGGCTCCGTCGGATATCTCATATCCGAACCTCTACTCATCGCAATGCCTACCATATGTGTGTGACCCTCTAGGCCCAATATCGAGCTGGCCGTGAGTCATACCTGTCAGAACTCCTTCTAACTAAGTGAATTATTATCTCTGTAATAATTCACTCGACTCATCGACTACGGAAGTACTAGGCCACTACGCCGTAGTCCCCAGACGATACAGGGGAATCCAATCCATTGGACCTGTCTGTCCTCAGTTACCATGTACCTATAGTCCCTCATCCATCTAATATCCCAGAGACCGTATATCGAGCATGGTGCTGTCAGACCCATACGGTTTCTACTTGAGTCTCGCTCTAATCGGATTCTCCCGGAGAACTCTTTCTCTCTCAACCCGAATGACCCTGGCCAGGGATTTGTCTGAGCAAGAACACATGGGATATTCCTCTCATGATACCGAGAGTGGATGATCCTCTATCGACACTCAATAGCCCTCGTAAGGTCGACTACCACTCCCAATGACCAGCTGTACTAGATCTGGGAACAGCCAAACCTATAAGTCTGGTATCAAAGAGTGGAGCACTCATACAGGACATCCTTGGTGTCTCAAGTCTAAGAACCAGATACACCACTAGGACTACGGAATCGTTGTCTGACAATAAGGCATCATCAACCATCCAGCATTCCGTAAGCGGATCAATCAGTGAACTCATTCTCCAATGAGCACCTGTACTGTATCCCTAGTGTCCCTACACGAGCAGCTATGAGACCAGCTGCATCCATCATATGGACGGGTATACAGCACACCAGTCTATCCGGTTATCACGATGTCCCTCTCGAGTAACCTATGACCGGGATTATTTAGGATATGTGTTTAAAGGTGAATCGATCTCATTATCGTGATCTCATCACGATCCGATTCCCATCGCACAAATCCAAGGACATCACAATACATATGCATTTATGCAATAGTTATAAAGTGATATACGCCAAAAAATATAATAAGCAAAAAGATTCTGTATCAAGTCACACGTGCCAACACTCACGTGATTGGCTTGCTGGGCACTTATGACTAGTAGTCGATCCCCTAAAGAGATCAACCCCAAGTTTAGAATCTGCAAGGGTTCTAACACCTGGTATCAGTCCTAATTGAGAGGGACATTCTGTTAGGACTCTAGCTAGGAGAGTCCTAATTGAGAGGGACATTCTGTTAGGACTCTAGCTAGGAGAGTCCTAATTGAGAGGGACACTCTGTTAGGACTCTAACTAGGAGAGTCCTAATTGAAAGGGACATTCTGTTAGGAGGTTTTTTCTTAGAGAAGAATTAGGAGTTGTAAGGGAATAGGAGTCTTGAGTATGAGTCATATTAGGAGTTGGTTAGAAGTAAGAGTCTTAAGTAGGAGTCCTATTAGGAGTTAGGGTTTAGAAGCCCTATAAATAGCCATGTATTCCTTCTCTTTTCTAAAGCAATAGATGAATCTTTTTTGCAGCCTTTGAGCAGCAACTTGGAGGGAGGAACCCCTATAGAGTTCCAAGGAGGCCGATCCCCTAAAGAGATCAACCCCAAGTTTAGAATCTGCAAGGGTTCTATCAAAAAATCGTCCCTTATCATTTGACTTATGATTTTCATCAAAGTTTCGTATTTACTATTGCTTAATGAGAATAACGATAAGTTCTACGGCTAGAACTTATCGGTTTATGCTTGAATTAAATGGGATGGAATTCAAGTGTTTTTATCTTCTCATAATATGGCATATAGATAGGGGGAGTTACGTTTAACTCCATCATCAATTGATTATCATCATAAAAAAGGGGGAGATTGTTGAATCTCATATTTTGATGATAAAATCAATTGATGGGTTAATTGATCTAATCTATATTATTGAGTTAAGTGTGTAGGATTAACTACGATAACCAGAAAACATAAAGCAAGAATACCGGAGTCAAGTTCGATGGACGTTTAAGAGTCCGAAGAATCGTCGGAGATGCTGCCAAAACCAACCGAGAAGAAATCGGGAACCTGTCGGAATTTTTGGAAGTTCGTCGAAGAGATCGTTGGAGGTTCATGAAGATCACCGAGAAGGCTCGGCTACTCGTTGAAGTCGTCACAAGATCGGGAACTTGCTGGGAGTCCGTCGGAAAAAATCCGAGGGCATATCGGAAGTCCGTCGGAAGTTCGTCGGAAAGCTCGCCAGAACAAGACTCGACATTCACGGTTGAAAACTTGCTTGGGATGTTTTTAGTTATGTAGTTTACATGTAATTGGGATTAGGATTAAAAGATAATCCTATATCCTGGTTAGGGGCCAACTAGGCCCAAAATTAGACTTGGTTTAGGCTGAACTTAAAGCCCAACCTGTGAACCGAAGGGTATGGCGGTGGCACCGCCCAGCACACGAGAGCCAGGAGGTGGTACCGCCTGGCTGGGCGGTGGCACCGCTAGTACACTATCAGTGTCAGACACTGACAAGCGGTGGCACCGCCACTGATAGGCAATGGCACGGCCAACATCGGGAACCAAAGAGAATTCAAATTTTGGAGCCCAAATTTGAATCCTCTTGAGGCCTATAAATACCCCTCAAATCTCAGCTGAGATTATAACTTTTTGAGAAGCAATTGATTGAGAGAAAGGTCTTAGAAAAGTCTTAGCAAGTCTTGTTTTCAATTTGCTAGAGTGTTCACCTCATTCTTTCTTACTGAAAATTTGTAAGAGTGTGAACTGCTTGTAAATGATTGTAAGAGGGGTATTTGCCCTTCCCCTTCAAGAGATTTGCTAGTGGAAGGTGGGAGCCTCATCGAAGAGGGCCTCGCAAATGAATGTAGGTCATTTGACCGAACCACTTTAAAATCGGCGTGATCTCTGGTTTGCATTTTCTTATTGCTATTTACATTACTGCAAACCTTCTTACGTGCTTTATTTCCTCATTACCTTTGCTGCACACCTTTACGAACACATGTTCAAGTTAAGCTTTTCAAGTTCAGTTTTTATCGTACGAAAGATTTGTCGAAACCAACGTTTTAATCCGCTGTACTAATTCACCCCCCCCCCCTCTTAGTGCTGCTCCGATCCTAACACCAACATGATTCTTCCTGCTTTTAATTATCTTTCCCTAATCGAAGCTTTCTATATCACTCAAAACATAGATTAAATTATAGACATTATCAATTGGTTTCATTATCAAAATATGAGATTCACTAGAAAAGGGAAAGTATACTTGAGAAAAAAAAGTATGTAATCTCTCTTGAAGTGTAGAGTTACCTCTTCCTAGTGTTTAGAAGTTCTTTTAAAGGGAGAAATGAGGTCTAAGTGTAAAAGGGAAAGGTGTAAATGTTCTCTCCTAAGCTTATGAAAAGGAAAAAGAGTTGTAAGGGTAGTTGATCTTCGCTTGTTGAAAGAAGATCAGTAGTGAAAGCTGATGGCCTCGAGTGAAGAGAAATTGGAAATGGACGTAGGTCACGACGACCGAACCACTATAAAATATGATTTGTATTTACTTTATGTTTTTCATTTACATTCTAAACTGATTTCCTACTCTCACTATGCTCATTACACTTTCGTATGTTTTTTAGTTTCTGATATGCCTTTATTGAATGAAGTTTCTAAATCAACGTAAGTTTTACGAAAGTACTAATTCACCCCTCCCCCCCTCTTAGTGCCAATTTTAATCCTAGCAAGACTAATTGAAGTATTATAATTTTTTCCACTCAAGGGTTTTATGTTCTCATCAAAATTCAGCATAATCTAGATCAAATCCCAATATGGTGCATATGAAGCATAGCCTAATGGTGGCTCCATGTGATAACGAGTCCTCTAACTCTATCCATTCATGGGTAGCTTTTTCCTACTCGAGCTCATCGCCATGTCCAAATACTATGTCAACTTTGATGCAAAAAATATAATCACCAATAACTTTTCTCCCTTAACATAAATAAATTATCATAAATAATGTGTTACTTTTGTTTAAATTATTAACTTCATTGTATGATTGAGAAAATAATTAAAATTAATTTTCTTATTCATATGGATAAGTTAGAAATCTCATCAATCAATTAAATTATTAATTTATTTATTTTCTAGTAAATGATGTGATTTTTGGAAAGTAAATAGTTCAAATCTCATTTTCGTGTGTGAACCATTTCTATCTTTGTGTGTGAAGCAAAATAAAAGTAAATTAAAAATTAAATTAAATTATTATTTATCTTTTGAGAAGAGCTCATCTTCTCTTATATATAGAGTATTTCTCTTCTCTCAATCCTCGCCGAGTTTGATAGTGATAGGATTGAGGAGAGAATTCCATGAGCAAAGGTAGGATCTTCTATTCTTTTCAAACTAACTTTGATTTATATTTAAAAATCTTTAATATTAGGATTATAATAATTTTATGATGCATAATAATATTTTAATTTGAAAATTTTATAATTATTAAGTAATGATAATTGATTTATGATGTTAGAATGATTATTTGATTTATAATGGTCTCTTAAGCTTAAGTGAATTTTAAGATTGATTTAATTATTAAAATTTTTCTTTTTAGTTTAATATAATAATTTTAATTTATTTAATTAGATATATCTATGTTTCAAGAATTATATGTGAATTTCTATGATTTAATTAGTTTTAAATTTAAAATCATGAATTTAAATTATTTAATTCATGAATTTAAGTTACTTTTTAATAATTTAAAATATTAAATCTAATTTTATAAGAGAATATAATTGGGGTCTGACTTGAGTCGGCTTGATCTATTAGACAAGGTTGACCTAGGCTCTTGTGGTTAGGTACAACCCAGCACATGTGGCTAGGTATAACTTAGTCCATATGGCCAAGTATGACCCAACCTATGTGACCAGGTATGACTTAACCAATGTGACTAAGCATGACCTAGCTCATATGACCATGTATGACATATCCTATGTGGCCAAGTAAGAGCTAGCCTATATGGCAAGGTATAATCTAACCAATGTGGCCAAGCATTATCCAACCCATGTGGCTAAGTATAACCTAATCTATGTGGTCAAGCACAATCTTACCCATGAGCCAAACGTAGCTTAGTTTAATGGTAAGGCTCAACCTAGCCCATGACCCGCTTAGCTATGCGACTAGTGCTAGGTACATTGTTGCTCCTCCATTCAACCCAGTGTACCTCAACCCAACCTATTACTTAGAACAGTCATATGCGATACATGTGACTTATCCAAGACTTAAGTGGGTGGGTTCAGCCTAGGCTAAAACTATACGACATAATCCAATTTCTCCTCCCTTTAAATTAGTTTAAACTTATTAATTGATTGAATCAGATAAGTTTGATCGGTTCAGGCCAGTTTAGGGTGATTCCAAACCAACTTAACTAATTCAAATATACTTAACCTAATTGAAATTAATCAAATCTAAATTAGATCAATCTAGGGTTATTCTAAGCTAGTTCTTTAAGGATTTGAAGTTGGATATGTTATGAATTGAGTTTGGTTCAAATCAATTAAGGTTTAAGTTAATTGAGAACTATTGAAAGATTGATGCCTTGTATCTTTATGTTTTATTCGAATGTGTGATGTCATTTGGAAATGATTATTAATTTTTTAATTTTTTTAAAGTTTATGATATGATGTGATTGTTAGCATGTAGTATATGTAATTATACTAGTATTTCACATTAGAAGTGCAACCTATGAAAGGAGCCATGAGCCCATCACAGTACAAAGCTATCAATAGACATAGTCTAGCATATCATATATCAAGCATGATTCTTTATAATATTTGATTATACTATTTCTTGGATGTATGCATATGTGAATGAATAAATGTAATGAATGAACATGATTAACTATGTATCCCTGGTAAGGGTAAGTAGGATAATTCCTTTTGGGATTAGCAAGCCGTCAAACATGATAGTTAAATGGTTCCTTTATTCATTTTTGGAAGGAACATATCCTAACATAGGCGAGTGAGGGAATATGGGTTCTCTCTATCCATTGTTGGGGGGAATATATCTTGTAAAGTATGTCTCTCCATTCACTATTAAGAGAGTGCATTATCGGGTTATGATATACTTCTTTATGATATAATTTTTCAAAGATTTCTACTATGTGGTTATTGATATTATTTTATTTTATATTTATTTTTAAAATAATCTACTACTTTATAATATATATGAGGCTTCGGTAGAAAATTTTTTCATGACCCTATTAAGAAGATATAATTTTTTTTACTAAAAAATATTTATTTTTGTAAAGATAAGCATTTGAATTCAAAAATAAAAGAAAAAAATTTCTATAAATTATTAATATTATAATAATATATATTTTTTTTTATAAATATGAGATGTGATAATAAGGCAAAAAAACATTCATTTTTTATCATAAAAAATCCAACCAAAGATAGGCCCTAATCGATCATCATACTACAATGCCAATGAACCAGCGAAAAATTCGAAATTTATGACGACAAAAGCATGAGATATCTACTAAAGGAGTTGGATCTAGTGTTCAAACCGTAAGCGTAGTTTCTCTCGCGAAGGAAAGGGGAGGCGATGGCGATGGTTGTCGGTTGAACATTGAGAGATCAGGTGGCAGGGTAAGGATGAGAGGTCATCTCATAGGTTGCAAAGCACGTGTTACGCACGTGATTCAATTCCCTTGCGTGCCTCGGGATCTGACCCGACATCAGGATCCAATAAGCTTAACGGATACAAAATGGATAAGATCCATACCCGAAAGTTTGGGTTCGATTCATGAATACTTCATGAGAAGATCTCAGATAACGCAGCCTGACGCAGCCTGTGAATTCGCCAAGTCAAAATAATATGAGATCAAATGTTCTACTCACCTGTCTGAAAGAAATTATACCGTAAGCAGATTTAGATCACCTATACACATTTAAAATCGAACTTTGTGAAAGGCTTAGTGCCAATCCTTCAAGGAGAATGGTTTAGTAGTGTTTCAGTTATAGGACTCAGATGAAATCAAACACAACGATTCAGCCATTTATGCACTGCTGCATCCATTGATGATATGATGCATGCCGTCATCTGGATTGCAACTCAACACTGACACCAATCAAAATCTGCCTCCTGAAGCAACTTATGTTGGAAAGCAGATGAAATGCTGGAGAAATATCACTCAAGGAATTCTTACCTGTGGACACTGAAGCGGCAGCATCAGATTGGCATCACTCGCCTGTGTCCTGCACAAGGATGGATCAGTTGGGGGAAACCAAGCAGCAGTTTTGAATGCACCCAATCGAACCAGATAAATATTAAGTTCCCACAAAAACCCTGTGTTTTACTCCAAGCTGTATGAAGTTAAGCCAGTCTCATAAATACCCAGTGCTATAATAAGTTGAACCAACTGTCAGCTCGACACCTAATGGCAGTCTCAAATCCATGAAACTCCTGACTGCAAGACATGAATTATATATGCAACTTAGAAGACTATAACTCAGAAAGTGAAAATTATCTATGAAAACCAAGCCACAATATCAACGATCAAAACAATGTCTTTTTTCACAAAAAGGTCAGCAATAAATGTACAGGAAAATCAACGTTAGGTGTTCCTTCAACATTATAATAGCAAATTCTGCAGCACTGTAAAAAGAAGCCAGCATATTTTGGGTGCTATTCTCCTCGTTCAGTGACCAACAAGCCCATGAACAAAACAAAGTCGTTGACCAGGGGAATATACATGTTGGACAATTGCAATCATTTCTTTTGGTTGTCATGACTAGTAATAAATAAGTTGAGCTGTTAACTACAGTTGATGTATGACTACAAGTCATCCTCTCTCATATCTGGTCTCCTCTTTGCCTGCAATGCAAGACGAGCATCCCTCTCATGTTCAAACTCTCTGTGATCTGTTCTCTGCAAGAAGGAAACCTTGTCCAAATACTGATTTGAGCTCTTCTTGTAGGAATCCAGCTCCTCTTCCATACCCTTGTGCTCATCCTTGAACGAACTCCAATCTTTTTTGGTCTTGTCAAGGACACTGAGCTTTGGTTTTTTCTTTATCTGCTCCAGAATGGTGTCAAGGGCAGTGGGAGGAGCACCTGGCACTTTGGCTTTCTCAGCTGCCTCTTTTGAGTCCGGATCATCGAGTTTCTTAACCTCAATTTCTAAACCAGCAAAGTCCCGGACCTCAGTTATCTGTGGGAAAAGAAAAGGGTTTGTAAAATCTCATAATGACATGATCAAATAGGGATATCTGTGATTCTTTGGGCATTGAATCAAGACTATGTAAAGAATCATGATAACAACACCCGAACAGATACCAAGCCATAAATGTTATTTCCTGAATGTCTAAGCTTCAAATTAGTTCAATCTAATGTATAATATGATCAAGGGCCACAATTAGAGTTCAATGCCATTACTGTTTTGAAAGTGACAATACAGGTCAAGCATTTCATCATCAGTTGAAAATTGTGTAACAGAGCCCATATTTTTCTTAATATGACTCCATATGCCACTACACTTCTGATGGGTCAAAGGTGATAAAGATCAATTATCTCCTCGCTGATCAATGAACAATATCAAAAAGCAAATATCCCATCTTAAGAATTTTAATGATGACATGTCAGACAAGCAGACACACACAAATAGATAGTGAGGCAGCAGATCATTCTTTTTTGGACACCTGTATCTACTCAACCCACTTCCAACTGTTTTGGGCCTTTGATCAGTTCTGGGACAAGTTCGGATAGAAAATTAGGTACCCAAGTCAGTTCTGGATTCAACTTCGAGTACCAGGTAATTAGTTGGATTCAGATTTGGGTAGGGTGAAATTCTCCAGCACCATTCTCGTTCTCATTCTTAATGTGTGGTAAGAATGCAGGTGGTTTCCTTTGGGGGGGCTATTTGGGCCCACACGATCCATTTAAACCATGTTCTGCATACCTTTAGTTGGATTTAGGATAGACTCGAACAAAAATGGAGGAATCTAAGACAGTTTCAACTTTGGGAAGCTCCCAGGAAAATTTCAAATAATTTTATGAATCGATATCAACAGCCTAAAGATGTAGCTGATTTCTAATTTATGCAGTTTTAGGTAACAGAGACTTGCCTAACAACATACCTTACTACCACTATTCCTAGTTCATGCACACTCTTCATCAAGAAAATATATGGGTGATGTGCACACAATAATTAAATTAAATTAAATTAAATTATCAACTCAAACCATTAAAGTAGGAGAATGCATATTAAGAAGCTCATGAAAAAACACAAGCATTTTATTCATAGATAAAGAGTACTGTCTAAAACAATTCAACGAAGCAAGCGGATAAAGCATCATCCACCAAGCACCATGTTGCCATTAGCAAGAAAATCTAACCACTACAAACTATCTGTTCCTAACAACTTATGCACTATCCAACAATAATTTCATAACTTTGCTACATTGGATATCCTATATACTTTTAGATAATAGATGACCTTAAGAAAGGGGAGAAAATGCACAAAGAGAAGAAAATAAACTATTGACTGTTTGAGGGGATCCGAGCATACTTCAACTTTTCCACTTCCAGCAGCTGTGGTAGCAGATGCAACATCTTTGACAGCTGAAAGAGCAGCTGCTGCAAGCCTCTTAGCTTCCTCATTAGTTCCATTTTGCGAGCTTGCTGGCCTCTTTCCTAGTGTATCATTAGTGGCTGGTGTCTTTGCTGGCACAATGCCAAGAGCAACCATCCAATCCTATGAACCACCCATGAAACAAGGGGAACTTTGAGGTCAGACAAGAAACAATACGATGTATCTACTTATAGCTATATCTTAAAGAGTAGTGTCCTTACAGGAACTGTTTTCCCTGTTTTTGTACTCCCAGTTGAATCGGGCTTGTTCACTATAGGTTTGAGCACCTTATTGGGCAATACACTGTTCATTTTCTTCCAAACTTCCTCAACCCGAGCTTTCCTTTCTAAATCAAAAACAGAATTTGTCAAGTTCCCAGCTACTGATGGAGAAAAAGTTGAAGTGAACATAGAAGTCAAATGAATATATTGTTTGTTAAAGAGTGATCTGACTCAAAAAACATGAAAATGGAAATTTGGGGAAGCGTACCTTTCGATTCTGTGGAAAATAAAAAAATAATAAATTAGGAAATATGAAATGAACTGTAAAAACAATGGTGATACTAGACCAAGTACACTACTCAGGTTCTAAGGAAGTTTTTTATAGCATCACAAGTCAACTGGAATAATAATATCAAATTGTACTAGTACTGCACAAAATTTGATGAACATCTTTCAAATAAATCTACTTATACACTTACCACTATCTTCACATTGCTCCTGTGAATCAGGAGCCTGTTCAGTTTGAACAACATCATCTGAAGCACCAATTTTGCTCCCTGCAATGGGAACTGGGTTAGGATTAGATGTTTATGAAATCATGAAGTTTGAAATGGAAAACTTTCATCAATTCAAAATTAGCATTCAGGAAAAGAAAATACAACAACTATTCAAAACAATAGTTTCGAGTTTGATCAAGAAGTAGAACTTGCAACAACACCAGAATTTAGTTATCAACGTTAAAGGGTGCAATGACTGTTAGAAAGCCATATGCAAGAAACTATGTTCTCACCATCACATCACAACTACCCAAAGTGAAAATAATAAACCTTATTGTAGAG